>NC_056741.1:448079250-448246007 GCF_019279795.1 Protopterus annectens | reverse complement strand
ACATCCCCTACTGCAACATAATCCCTGGTAAGGTCAGACCACAAAATGGTCTCCTTTGAAGTAAAAATAAAACCTAGATCGCAGCTAAACATGAAACATTCAGGAAATTCTCTAAGGCTACCCTTCTGCTATTAAGCGATTCTTCTTTTGGCTTTTCCCGGTTAGGGGTCACCACAGCAGATCACCCGTTTCCATTTCTTCCTGTCCTCTGCATCTTGCTCTGTTACACCAACCACCTGCATGTCCTCGCTCACCACATCCATAAACCTTATCTTCGGCCTTCCTCTTACCTGGCAGCTTCATCCTTGGCATCCTTTTCCCAATATACCCAGCATCCCTCCTCAGCACATGTCCAAACCAATGCAATCTGGCCTCTCTGGCTTTGTCTCCAAACTTTCCAACCTGGGCTGACCCTCTAATATACTTATTCCTAATCTTGTCTACCCTCGTCACACCCAATGCAAATCTTAACATCTTTAACTCTGCCACATCCAGTTCTGACTCCTGCCTTTTTGTCAATGCCACAGTCTCCAACCCATATAACATAGCTGGTCTCACTACCCTTTTGCAAGACCTTCCCTTTCACTCTTACTGGTACTAGTCTGTCACAATCACTCCTGACACTCTTGTCCACCCACTCCACCCTGCCTGTACTCTCTTCTTCACCTCTCTTCCACACTCGCCATTACTCTGAACTGTTGATTCCAAGTATTTAAACTAATCCACCTTCACCAACTCTACTTCCTGCATCCTCACCATTCCTCTATCCTCCCTTTCATTCACACATATATTCCGTCTTAGTCAGGCTGAGTTTCATTCCTCTCCTCTCTAGAGCATATCTCCACCTCTCCAGGATATCCTCAACCTGTTCCCTACTCTCACTACATATCACAATGTCATCTGCAAACATCATAGTCCACGGGGACTCCTGTCTGATCTCGTCTGTCAACCTGTCCATCACCAGTACAAATAAGAAAGGGCTCAGAGCTGATCCTTGATGTAATCCCACCTCCACCTTAAACGCATCTGTCACTCCCACTGCAGATCTCACCGCTGTCACACTACCCTTATACATATCCTGTACCCCTCTTACATACTTCTCTGTCAATCCCGACTTCCTCATACAATACCACAACTACTCTCTAGGCACCCTGTCATATGCTTTCTCTAAGTACACAAAGATACAATGCAACTCCTTTTGACCTTCTCTGTACTTCTCCAGCAACACTCTCAGAGCAAACATTGCATCTGTAGTGCTCTTTCCTGGCAGGAAACCATACTGGTGATCACTAATCATCACCTCCCTTCTTAACCTAGCTTCTACTACTCTTTCCCATAATTTCATGCTGTGACTGATCAGTTTTATCCCTCTGCAGTTACTACAGCTCTGCACATGACCCTTATTCTTAAAAATCGGTACCCAAACACTTTCTCCACTCCTCAGGCATCCTCTCACTTTCCAAGATTTCATTAAACAATCTGGTTAAAAATTCCACTGCCATTTCTCCTAAACATCTCCAAGCTTCCACAGGTACATCATCTGGACTAACAGCCTTTTCATTAGTCATCCTCTTCATAGCTATCCTTACTTCCACCTTGCTAATCCATTGCACTTCCTGATTCACTATCCCCACATCATCCAACCTTCTCTCTCTCTCATTCGCTTCATTCATCAGCTCCTCAAAGTACTCCTTCCATCTGTTCAACACATTCTCCTCGCTAGTGAGTAAGTTTCCCTCATTATCCTTTATCACCTTTACCTGCTGCACAGCTTTCCTAGCTCGGTCCCTCTGTCTAGCCAGTCGGTACAGGTCATTTTCTCCCTCCTTAGTGTCCAACCTTTCATACAACTCTCTACACACCTTATCCTTAGCCTTTGCCACCTCTCTCTTTACCATGCACCTCATCTCCTTATACTCCTTTCTATTTTCTTCATCTCTCTGACAATCCCACTTCATCAACCTCTTTCTAATTATACTCTCCTGTACTTCCTCATTCCACTACCAGGTCTCCTTGTCCTCCTTCCTCTGGCCAGATGTCACACCAAGCACCTTTCTTGCAGTCTCCATTACTAGCTCTGCTGGAGTTACCCAGCTTTTCAGCAACACTTCACTGCCACCCAGTGCCTGTCTTAACTCTTCCCTGAACTCCACCTCACAATCACCCTTTTTCAATTTCCATCATTTAATCCTTGGTGCTGCCCTCACACTCCTCCTCCTCTCTTCTTGATCACCGATGTCATTCTACATACCACCATTCTATGCTGTCTAACTACACTATCCCCAGTCACCACTTTACAGTCTCCAATCTCCTTCAAACTGGCCCTCCTGCATAGGATATAATCCACCTGTGTGCATCTCCCTCCACTCTTGTATGTCACCCACAAAATTTCAAGCCCCCATAAACCCTGAGAACACTGCTGTCTATGCAGAACTGTTGACAGAAACCCTGTACAAGCATATTAATAGCTGCATAGAGACAGCTGTACCCCACCAGGAAGAAGTACAGAACTAACTCAAAAAATAAGCCACTGGTGGAATCACAAAATCAATAGACTGTATAACAGAAGGAAGAAAATAATAGCAAAAATTAAAAGGTGCAGCACCCAGCAGGATAAAAGCACTCTCAAACTAAACAAACATCTCAGAGGACAAATAAAGTCTACCAAAGCCACATTTGAGGTGAATTTAGCCTTCTACACCAAGGACAACCACAAGGCATTATTTAGCTATGTCCGCAACCTTAAAGGCAATACACAATTGAGTGCAGGGGCTCATTGTAAATGCAGCTACCTATACTGAGCCAGAAAATATAGCAAACCTACTGGGCAATAAATTCAGCTCCAACCCCCCAACCTTCCCTCAGGAAATATCCATCAAATGTAACTCCCCCCTGGTATCACTAGGGAACAGGTCCTTAATGCTCTAAGGCCAAAAGCACTGCAGCAGTGGGCCCAGACAATATCCCAGAATGCCTTCTAAACAGCATGAAACAAGACCTATCATGGCCTCTGGAATTGCCTCCAAACAGGCTTCAAGCCTCTTGAATGGAGAATAGCAACAGTCATCCCTCTGCACAAAGGTGGGCCATCTACAGACCCTGGAAACTACAGACCCACAAGTCTCACTAGTCTTGTATATAAAGCTATGGAAAGAATCATGGAAATGATCATTAGTGATATAGTACACCTGCAGACACTGGACCCAACCCAGTTTGGTTTTGTCAAGGGCAGATCATGCCCACTCAGGCTGGTGGACTTGAAAAGGTCACCAGAGCAATGCATGAAGGAAAAATGATTCACACTGCCTACCTTGGCCTGACTAAGGCATTTGACAATACCCACTCGGGTACTGACGACAAACTCAAGAGGTTAGGTACAAACTCGTATGTTACCCGGTGGATAGAAAACTGGCTCACAGACAGGACCCAGGAAGTTAGAATTGTGAAGCCCACCTCTACAAAGAGGCCAGTCACAAGTGGAATCCCTCAGGGATCAGTCCTTGGACCACTCCTTTTTAGCATTTACTTCTCTGAAGTCAAGGCCAATGTCAGTGGTCTCTGGTTGACTAAATATGCAGATGATTGCAAATTAGGAGATGTCACTGAATCTCACATTGACACAAATGTTCTCCAGGAGGTGTTGACACAGACAAATTGGTGCCAGAGCCATGGACTAAAACTAAATGCCAAGAAATGCATAATAATATCCTTCAGGAAGTCATCCACCCCGGGTAACTATCATATTGACAACACACCCCTTAGAGTTGACACAGTAATCAAGGACTTAGGGACACACACAGATAGTAATCTAGCCTTAGACCATCATGCGTCTACAGTAGTGAGGAAATCATTCTATGTTGTGCAACTTGTAAACAAAGGTATGGCATCCAAGTCCAAGGAAGTCATTGTTCCACTGTACTCAGCATTCATCAGACCTAACATTGAGTACAATGTCCCCTTTGGTATGAATCTAACCAGGCATATCCAACAACTGGAATGTCCACAGAGGTTCCTCACTTAAAAAATACAGGGCTTAAATAAAATGTCTTGTGCATACTGCCTCATGACTCTATCCCTGTACTCAGATTCCTACAGGCATTTGAGGGGAAATCTATGCCTGACAAAGGGCATTCTCCGACCCCACTCTGATGGACCTCCTGCATATCCGCAAAAAACAAACAGCACCAGAATTACCAGTTCTAAAAACTTAAACCTTGCCTGTGATATATATAAGATCTGCTGGAGAGACAGGTATGTATCCCAGAGCTTACCCTGTCTCTGGAACAGGCTCCCTATCCATGTGAAGTAGACTTCCTCCCTAGCCCAATTCAAGTGCAACTTGGACAATTGGATGGGGAACAGGAAATTCACCCCTGGTGTGGCACCTATATCTCTAATGGACACAGGCAACCTGTAAATGCTTCGTCTCTCAGGCCCTAACTTGTAAATGTTTCATCTCCCAAGGCCTTGCTTACATTTATCAAGGGTATCAGAACTTGTCAGAGATTTGGGATATATGGCTAGGCTTAAAAAGGCCCTCATGGTTGTTAGCCTAGAAAACACCTATGAACCTATAAAACCAACTTCACCTTAAGCTCTTCCAATAATACCAGAACTGAAACAGTTTCACACACCAAATTACTAGGAATAACAGATGAAAACATGAAATTTGATCTTCATGTAACAGAATGAGTAAAAAAATATCAAAACGCTGCTTCCTCTACAGGATTAACATCTGCTGTTAAACAAGGCTTAAAATATGCATAGCAACAGCACACCTACTCCCAATCCTTTTCTACGGAGCCCCCATTCTTATCAATCAAGTTACCCAATCAAAACTAGTTAAGAAGTGCTATAACAAAATAGTTAAATTTGCAGCTACACTTCTGCATAGGTCACATCATTGTTTAACCTTAAAGCAACCTCTCTGGTTAGAACTCTTCAACTGCTTGTCTTACTCTCAAGTATCACACACACTCTTATCCATAGCCCTGAGAAATGCCCAAGCCTGGCCAATATTCTTCTTCACTGTATTTAGAAATAATAGTAACCTACTTTAAAGTGATGAAAACTTACTAAATCCAACAATTCAGCAGGCGACACCTTTCTCAAGTCACTTCTCCAAAATGTGGAATAACATTCTCCTACCTCCAAGACTAGACACTACATTTAAATCCTTTAAACAGAATTTAAAGCAACATCTAATGGAAACTTGCTCTTGCTCCACCCCCAGCTAGATTAATCCAGTTTCTGTCTCACTACCAAACTCTATCTGCACTCTCAATGTTACTTAACTCTATCTACTCTAAATCTGTTAGACTTGGTCCTGCTCTTACTCTACACCCAGCTAGAATAATATACTTCTCTTCCTCATTTTTACCATAACTATACATTTTCTACAGAGGTAGCATCAAGTGAGCCAAACATGTAATATTACCCATTGCACCTTCGTCCTTCCCCAGCTACGTCTAACTCATCTATGATATGCTCTGCCTATGTAATTAACCTAAGTACTTCACAGTTCCTGCTCATGTTTTGCTATACAAATTGGGACCATTCTGACTAATCGCATGTCTCCTGTTTAAGTAAACTCTCACATCCAACAACCACCACATTTCTATCTGTAGGATTCAAAAGAGTTACACATTCCATAAGTCCCAGGAAGGCATCAGTGTCTTATCATTTTATTTATATCTATTATAATCCTGACATACACTTCCCCCTAAGGAATTAATGCATAAAAACAGTCTGTGGACTATTTTTACTGGCATTTTCATTTTTGTAATCCATTTTTCAAATAAGATCATATTTTGAAAAGGTGATTTTTGTCTGTCTCATGAAGGAATTGCTTTAAACAAGTTATCTTTTTTTGTCCATATAGTTAGTGGTGGGCAAAGGGGACTGAACGGAGTGTAGGTTTGACTACAGAGTCTTTCACTACTAGTGCTTTTACCTTACCCTGTTTTTTTCAGCTCACTTCACATCCCCATTAAATGCATCTTTTTATTTGGATATTTAGCTCTTTTGTGTTGTCTTGGAAAGTTAACAAGCTTATTTACAGTTGTTGAACTCTTAATATCATTTACTTTCTGCTGTTTGTCTGTGGTCTTACTCTTATCTGCCTTTAAATCTTTTAGCACACTTGTGTAATCTATGTATAATAGTCTGAGTGCGCTGTAGAAAACACACTGTTAGCAGTCAACAGATTAAGTGTTGTTTTTGCAGACTGAGTTTTATGTCTGCATGAGAGTCTAGCTTTTTATACCTATTGCATATAAACATGTTATGGTTTACTATCATGTACTCGACTAGCAGGTGGTTGAGTCCCACAATGCGAACACTAATGTTGAAAACCGACATTACTGACTATCCAACCTTGCCCCCTTTCTGGACCCATGCTAACGCCTGTTCCTGGGTCTAGAGCAGTAGGGAGTTTCAAGGTTCTGAGTTTGTGTCAGGTATATTAGAAGTCAGCATTCCGACTTTCGTGGAATGGTGTCGAGCATGAGAGGACTTGACCACACCTTGTGAGTACAGTACATGACAGGCAACTACAATAACTACATTTTATATACATATATGTATACAAATTCAACCATGCAATTAGTTTTGCCTTTATGAGCACATAAAGTATGCTTATTAACTGCCCGAAACTTTTCAAAAAAGAAGTTATGTACTCACCATAACGTTCCATGCGAGTTGTTCTATCTTGCCTTCATTCATCACTGATGGGTTTGGAGCCGATCCCTTGGCTCCGACACGGCCATTAGCAAGCTCGAGGTTCATCAAAAGCAAGAGACCTAGCCCCTTATCCCATGATGCACTGCCTGGAATACCTCAGATCTTGTTTGCTGCGTGTACTACTTTTGTCCAATAATTACTCCAACAAAAAATAAAAAGGAATGCATAACTAGGATGAAGCTAGATTCCAGGTTAACTGTCAGCCAGGTGGGGGATGGAGGGAGGGACATGAGAATAAAGGTGAGTACATAACTTCTTTATGTGAAGTTGTTCAATCTCACCGTTCATTCATCACTGATGAGTAGCGTCCCTAGCACCCCAAATCTCGGGTGGCTTACGAAATACATTTCTCAGGACCATGGACCCGAAAGAGGCCCTGTCCCTGGAGGCCTTATCCACTTTGTAACGAGTGATGAAGGTATGAGGTTTAGACCAAGTGGCTGCCGCACAAATATTATCTAAAGGCACTTTGACTTGAAATGCAGCAGATGTAGATACTGCTCTGGTAGAATAAGCTTTAATCTTTTGAGGCAAAGGCATATTGGCAGCTGAATGAACAAAGGCAATACAATCCAATAACCATTTAGATAGAGATGTTTTAGCCACTGGCCTACCTTTTCTGGTTTCTGAAAAGGATTAAAAGAGTTGGTCTGATTTCCTAATATCTTTAGTTCTGTGCAAATAAAATCTGAGCTGTCTATGAACATCAAGTCTGTGCAGCATATACTCCATCTTGTTAGAATGGTTGGGAAAGAAGACTGGTAACTCAATGACTTGATTAATATTAGTTTCGGAACAAACTTTAGGCAAAAAGGAAGGATTTGTTCTGAGTGATACTCTATCAGGGTGAAAAATCAAATAAGGTAGTCTGACAGATAAGGCTTGAAGCTCTGACACTCTATGGGCAGTTGTAATAGCCACTAGAAACAGAGTTTTCCATGATAAGAGCTTCATTTCACAGGATGATGCTGGTTCAAAGGGAGGAAGAATAATCCGGGACAATAGTAAGTTCAGATTCCACGGTGCATAAGGAACTTTCACTGGGGGTCTGATGTGGAAGGTCCCTTTGAGAAAGGCTCTAGATAGCTTATGGGTCATAATGTTAAATCTGTCTATTCCTACGCAAAAGTTAGCAATGGCAGCCATTTGAACTCGTACTGTAGCTGCTGCTGAACCTTTGTTGAAAATTATGGTAAGGAATTCTAAGATGGAGGACATGGGTGCTTTATAAGGGTCAATGTTCTGTTTGGAGGCCTATAAAGAAAATCTTTTCCATTTGCTGAAGTATAATCTTCTGGTGGAATGCTTTTGGGAAGACAAGATGCGTCTCGTCTCTGGAGAAATATTATCAGGCCTGGCTATGAGGGGGACTGGAGCAGCCAAGCTGTGAGCTACAGAGACTGCAGAGAAGGATGGAGGTTCCCTGAGAGATGTGTCAGCAGGTCAGGAACCGGGTCCAGAATCCATGGTTCCTCCACTAGGTGCTGAAGTAGGAATGGGAACCAAATCTGCCAAGGCCAATGAGGGGCTATTAGAATCATAGTCCTGCTTAGCAACAAAGCTTTCTGTAGAACCTTTGAAATCAGAGGGATTGGTGGAAATGCATACAGAAGACCCAGGGGCCAACCGTGTACAAGTGAATCCCCTTGGGGACTCCCCTGGAGGAGGGATCAGGGCAAAATAGCTTCTGCATTTGGTGTTTAGGTGACTGGCAAAAAGAGTGCAGCAAGGTTGACCCCATTTGCGGAAAATCATGTCCACGATCTCTTGCTTGAGGGATCACTTGAGAGGCAATAAAATTGCCCTGCTCAGTTTGCCTGCTATCATGTTGGATCTTCCTGGGATGTGCATTGCCAACAGAAAACGCTGGGAGGATACAGCCCACTGCCAAACTCTGAGGGCTTCTCGGTATAAGGGGTAAGATCTGGTCCCACCTTGTTTGTTCAAATACCAGACCACTGACATGTTGTCTGTCTGAACTGCAATGGTCCCGTGAGGAAGAGTCTTGGAAGTACTGCAACGCCAAAAGTACTGCTCTCATCTCCAGGATGCTGATATGCAAATCTAACTCCTGTTCCGTCCATGTGTCTTGGACAGTCCTCTCCTGATAATGCCCCCCCCACCCTATCAGGGAGGCGTCCGTGGTCACAGTGGCTATTGAAGGCGGAAATACAAATGGGCAACCTACGGTTACACGAGGAGACGGCAACCACCACTGAAGGTCCTTCTTGCATGAGTTTGTGATCAATATTGTGACACTCATGGGAAGCTCCTGGTAAGACCATTGAGTGAAAAGTAACCACTGAAGTATTCTCATATGCATTCTTGCTAGAGGAATGGCTATGATTGCAGCAGCCATCAGACCCAACATTTTTAACACTTCTGATGCTGGTGCTTTCGTCTTTGATACTAGAGAGATTTGCTGACACTAATGGTAGCCTTAAAGTGCTGGTTGAGGTGTCTAACTCTGCTCCTATAAAGTTTATATGCTGTGATGGTGATAAGGCAGACTTTTCAAAGTTGATGGTAATGCCCAACTGATTGCAGAGAGTCAGAGTGTGGTCTCTTGACTGAGCTAGTTGATGCCTGGTGATGGCGGAAAGGAGCCAATTGTCGAAATACGGAAACACCTGGAATTCAAGACACCCCAGGTGAGCCGTTACCGCTGCCATGTATTTGGTGAACACTCTGGGGGCTGAAGTGAGACCGAAGAAGGGCAGGGCTCGAAAATGATAATGACTGGCTCCCAGCCCGAAATGCAGGTGCTCTCTGGATGCCCTGTCCATTTTTATGTGGAAATAAGCATCCTTGAGATCTATCGAACACATCCAATTGTCTTTCCCTAAAAATGGAAGAATAGACTGAAGCGTGACCATCTGGAATTTCTCCTTCTTTACAAATTGGTTGAATCTGCCGAGGTCCAATATAGGTCTCCAGTCTCCTGTTTTCTATGATACTAAAAAGAACCTCGAGTAAGCTCCAGATCTTGTTTGGTCTGCTGGGACTGGCTGGATGACACTCTTTTCTAGCAACTTTTGGACCTCTGAAGTTGCTTGTTCCCTGTAATGGGGTGGTACCATCAGAGATTTTCCTTAGGGTTTTTGGGAAGGAGGTGAATGGTATGATGTATCCTCTGGAAATTATTCTCTGTATCCATTTGTCATTGAAGATTTTTAGCCAGGCATACGGATACAGGGATAAGCGACCCCCGACTGCCTCCAGAGTAGAACAGTCGGACTTCCCTTCAGGGACGCTGGTAAGGCTGACCAGAGAAAGTACAGTTTTGTACCTACCATAAATGTAGATGTCCGAACAGGAATGCATCTGCAGTCCTTACAAATGGGTTGTCCTGTCGTCAGGCAGCCCTTCGGTCGGCCGGATTCCAAAGTCTGGGTCTGGCCTCGGCTGGTGTCGCACTTCACCCGACGTCATAGCTGCAGTTCTTCGGGTATAAAGGCATCAGCAGACGCCATTTTCCTCAGTGTTTCTTGCCCCAGATGCCAGTTGCCCTCTTGGATAGCTAAATTTTGGATAAATGCCAATGTTTCCAAATAGTAGAAGGCAAACACAAACAATAAGCATGTATGTACATATATACAAACAAATACACCATAAGAGATCCCCCCCCAGCTAGCTATTAGATGGGCCAATACCCTAGGAATACCACAGAGGGGAAGGAGGGTGGGTAATCCTGACTGCAGATGCATTCCTGTTCGGACATCTACATTTATGGTAGGTACAAAACTGTACTATGTCCTTCAAGGATGCATCTGCAGTCCTTACAAATGGGTAGAATACCATAGCCAAACTAGAGGAGGAGGAAGAAGAAATTATGGTGTAGTTTAGATCCCGAGCAGGGTTTGCCTCTGCTGTTTTGCAAGGGATCCTGAGTATAAAGGTAAGTTATAATGCTTGGCAAATGTATGCACGGAGGTCCAAGTAGCAGCCTCTATAATGTCCTTGGTAGCCACTCCTCGTAAGAAAGCTGTGGTAGTGGCTGTAGCCCTTGTAGAATGAGGCCTTATGTTCTGTGGAGTTTGCTTTCCATGGTAGGAGTAACAGAATCTGATGCAATTTCCTATCCACTTGGAGATTGTCTGTTTTGAAATTGCTTTTCCTTCCCTTCCTGTTGCATATGCTACCAGAAGCTGGACAGTTTTTCTATTGCTCTTGGTTCTGTCCAGGTAGTAACGCAACTGTCTATGTACATCCAAAGTATGCAGCAGTCTTTCCCCCCTGTTCTGTGGATTGGGGAAGAAGGTAGGTAGGTGGATAGCCTGGTTTAAAGACACTCTGGATACCACCTTAGGCATAAATGTAGGATTTGTTCTCATGGACACTATCTTGATGGAAGATTAGGAAGGGTTGTACTGCCATTAAAGCCTGTAGCTCAGAAACCCTTCTTGCTGAGTAATTGCCAGCAGAAAAGCAGTTTTCCAGGATAGGTGTTGAAGATCTGCTGTTGCTGCTGGCTCGAAAGGAGGGAGTGTCAATTTTTCTAGCACAAAGTGCAAGTCCCATGCTGGTAATGGTGGTTTCCTAGGAGGTTTTACATTTTTAATTCCTCTCAGAAACTGCCTGAGTAGAGGATACGAGAAGACAGGTGGATCGAAGCTGTATTCTGCAGAAATAGCTGATGCATGTATCTTGATGGAGGAGTAGGACAGGCCTGTATGGAAAAGCTCTGCCAAATACTCCAGGATGTTGGCAATGTCTACCTTTGACACATCTTTTACCCTTTCAGTACTCCAAATGAGAAACCTTTTCCATTTTCCTGCATTGTTCCTTCTTGTTGAAGGTCTGCGGGCCTCAAGGATAATGTCTTTAACCCTTTGGGATAAATCTGGGTTAGTTGCTCTTATGTAATGTTCCAGGGAGTCAGCTGCAGAGTTTTCATGTTTGGATGCAGGGTGTTATAGCCGCTCTGAGTTAACAGCAAAGGAATCAGGGGTAGTGTCCACATCTGCCCCCGAGACATGCTCCTCAGTAATGGGTACCAATGTTGTCTTGGCCAGTCTGGAGCTATCAGAATGATCCTTGGATGTTCCTCTTTGATTTTCAATAGCACCTTGTGCATCAAAGGAAGAGGTGGGAATGCATAGGCTGTCAGGCCTTTCCAACTGAAGGATAGAGAGTCCACCTTCCAAGCAAGTGGGTGGTGCGTCCTTGTGCAGAATTTCTTGAGCTGGTGATTGAGTGGGGATGCGAATAGGTCTATTTGTGGCAGTCCCCATTTCCTTGTGATGACCTTGAAGATGTCCGGGTGTAGCATCCATTCGTGAGCATCCGAGGTAGTTCTGCTTAATATGTCTGCTAGGATGTTTTCTTTTCCCGGTACAAAAATTGCTTGTAACTGAATGTTGTAGCTCAGAGCCATATTCCATAGGTCCAGTGCCATACGGCATAGAGGGTATGAATGAGTGCCTCCCTGTTTGTTGATGTACCACATGACTGTGGTGTTGTCTGTCCTTATCATCAACTGCCCTTCTTGGAGGAATGGTCTGAAATTCTGGATTGCTAGTTTTACTGCCAGCATTTCCCTTTTGATTTATGTGCAGGTGCAGCTGATCTGGAGTCCATAAGCCTTGTATGCACTTGTCCAGCATGTGGGCCCCCCAACCGAGGTCTGAGGCGTCCGTTGTGATGGTTTGGCTTGGTTAAATGCTGTGGAAGGGCAAACCTGGGTTTGACTGGCATGCCTGAGCCCACCATAGGAACTCTTGTTTCAGGCATGGGATTAGTGGTATTTGGTTTCTAGGCTGTGCCTGTGTTGAGACCATAAATTCTTCAGGTACCACTGTAGCTTTCTCATATGCAGTCTGGCATGAGGGACCAGGATTATGCAGGATGCCATGAAGCCCAAGGCCTGCAGTACTTTCCTTGCTGTTAGTTTGTTCTGCTTTGTTAATGCCAAGAAGTAGAGAGGAAGTTGTTCTTGTTTTTCTGCAGTTAGGAATGCCATCTGTTTTACTGTGTCCAATTCTGCACCTAAGAAGGTTATTCTTTGGGATGGTATCAGTCTTGATTTTTTTTTATATTGACTGTATATCCCAGGGCTTGCAGTAAGCAAATGACTCTTTGTAAGTGTTCTGTTAGCTTGTTTTTGTTGTCCGCTTGTATCAAGCAGTCGTCCAGGTATGGATATATTTGGATTCCCTGAAGCCTGCAGTGAGCGATTACTGATGCCAGGCATTTCGTGAACACTCTGGGTGCAGTAGATAAGCCAAAGGGCAATGCTGAGAATTAATAATGCTCTGATCCTGCAAGAAATCTGAGGTATCTTCTGCAATTTGGTCGTATGGGGACGTGCAGGTATGCCGCCTTAAGATCTAGAGTCACCAGCCAATACTCCTTGCCCAGCATGGGAAGAAGTTGCTGTAGGGTCAGCATTTTGAATTTTGGAACAATGATGAATGTGTTTAAAGCGGACAGGTCGAGAATAGGCTTCCAATTTTTCTCTTTTCTTGGTACCAGGAAGAGTCTGGAGTAAAATCCCTTTCCTTGTTCCATAGATGGTACCCTTTCCACAGCTCTCATCTTTGCTAATTGAGCTATTTGTTTTAGAGCTTCTGTCTTTTGATTTGGTGGTAGGTTTGGCATTCCTCTTTTTCCTGGTAGAGTATGGAAATGAAACCTGTAGCCTTGGTCTATAGTTTGCAAAATCCACTTGTCTCTTGTGATGTAGTGCCAGTTTTTTGAAAATAAGGCTAACTTTCTGCCTAAGGGTGCTGCAATTTGTTCCCTGGTAGGCGGTGCCAGAGCCAAGTCACTGTGATTGTCCTGTTGCAGTGGTAGTAGTTGTGTCTGTGCCTCGCTGGTTGTTACCTTGCCACTGGCGTCCCCTGTAGGCACCTCCTCTGGATTGATTTCTGCCTCTCGAACGCCTATTCCTGCCTCTCTGTGTTTTAGAGGAGTCTGGAAAGGACCAATTTTTGGAAGGCCAGTTCCTGCTAAACCTTGGAGGCTGAACCTGTAAGAAATCTTTCACTGTTTGTACAGATTTTGCCTTCTCTTCCATTTTCTTCAGTACCTGCTGAGCAGGAGAACCAAATAAACTGACCTTATCCATAGGAGCATCTAATAGTTTTGCTTTAACATGATCCGCAAGACCTGTTCTTTCAACCATGCATGCCTTCTTATAACTGTGCCAGTCATGGCTGATCTAAAGGAAGCCTCCAGTGCATCATAGCCACATTTTAAAGAATGGTTACTAACCTGCTGAATGTTATGCACCATTTCTAGAACATATTTCTTATCTAAAGAATCATCAGAGGACAGTTTCTTAGTTAACTGATCAAGCATAAACTCCTGGTATTGGATCATATGAAACTGACAGTTCAATGCCCTAGCTGAGAGAGTAGCAGAGGTGTATACTTTTTACCCCATCTCTCTAAGTACCTGGATTCCCTTTCAGAGGGAGAGGGTTTTAACTGAGATCGGCTACTGCCTTAGGCCCCTGGGAGATAGTCTCGGGATCTGCAAAAGGAGCCTTGTATAAATGGTGATGTGTGTCCGGGACCCTGTAAAACCTATCGGGCTTAGCAGGGGCTGGAGGCAAAGTGTCAGGAGCAGTGCAAGCATCATTAAATGCATCATCTACAACAGGAAGAACTGGAGGTATAGCTAAAGGCCTATGTTGTGGTAAATGCAAAAAAGTCCTAAGCCTTTTCCTTGAGTCTGAGAAATCTTGCCCCTGCCATTGAAATTGCTCTCTCATGGCATGTAAGATTTCCCCAAAGGAAAATTCCTCTGGTGGAGAGGCAGAAGGAATCAATTCCTCAGCATCGGAGTCTTCATAAGTAGAAAAAGGAGCCTCTGGATGGTCTGTATTGTCTGAATCATCAGAAGAATCATCTGAGGACACTGTTATTCTAAAAGTGTATTAGTTTTGGTTTAAGCACTTAGGCTTCATTTTACATTAAGAAGGGTTGTGGTCTGCACTCTTGTGGGAGGAGAGACCTGATTCTGCCCTTCTAAGCTGGGAATTTCTGGTTAAAGGATTATTGTGCCTGCTTATTTGAACTGTTTCTTTCTGACATTGATGTGCCTTGTTTGCTGTAGCATAGACTAGATTAAGGCATGCTGAATCTAGCTTTGTTTGTATAACTTGAGCACTATTCCAAGCCATCTTTTTTTGGAGAAGGTTCCCCTGCACCCTAGTGGCAGGAGTGTGCATTTAGAACTTGTCTGATTGAAGATTGCTGGAACAGGGCTCAGTTTTGAGCTTTTTTACTGGTTAATTGAAGATTGCTGGAACAGGGCTCAGTTTTGAGCTTTTTTACTGGTTAATTGAGTTAGTTTAAATTAGTTTGCTCGTTTTCTATTGTTATATATAAAAACTTGCACTTTATTCATCTGCTTTTACTGTATTTGTTTTTCCTACTTTATTGCATTTATTCTGCTGCATTTATTACTGTTTGTTAGTAGCCAGATTAAATTGTAACTATTATTCTAAGCCTTTGGTTGAAGCACTTGGGCTTCACACTGGTTTTACATTAAGAAGGTTTGTGGTCTGCACTGTTGTGGCATGACAGGTAGCTTACATCCTTCTAAGTTGGGAGTTGCTGATTAAAGGCTTAGTGTCTGTTACTCTAAGTGTATTAGTTCTGGTTTAAGCACTTGGGCTTCAGGCCAGTTATTTTACATTAACAAGGTGTGGTCTGCACTCTTGTGGGAGGAGTGGGTAGATTCTGCCCTTCTGAGCCGGGAGTTTCTGGTTAAAGGCTTATTGTGCCTGCTTATTTTAACTGTTTCTTTCTGAAATTGGTACGCCTTGTTTGCTGTAGCATAGACTAAATTCAGACCTGCTAAATCTAGCTTTGTTTGTATAACTTGAGCACTAATCCAGACCATCTTTTTTTGGAGAAGGTTCCCCTGCACCCTAGTGACCCTAGTGGCAGGAGTGTGCAGTTAGAACTTGTCTGATCGAAGACTGCTGGAACGGGGCTCAGTTTTTAGCTTTTTATTGGTTAACTGGTTTAAATTAGTTTGCTCATTTGCTGTTATATATATATATATATATACACACACACACACACACTTTATGCATCGCAGCTTAGCTGGTGTTAAACTATTCCCGGCATCATAAAGTCTGCTCTTCAAATTTTCCCTTAGAACTAAGCTAGTTTTTTTTGTTTTAGCACTCAAATCTGTTTCTTTGAGATCAGCACTTGTTCAGAACACGTAAGCACTAAATAAGCTACAAATTACTACAGCACTCAACTTTCCTCACTTGTCTAGAGGAAAACAGCTTTTAGTACTTAATAAATAAGCACCTATCTAGGCATGTCTAACAGTCAGCTCCCGGTGTTTTCTCCTGTTGACCTGATGAATATGGGCATCTTGGGGCAATGCAGCAACTGCCTCATGTACACAGACAACCCTCTCCTCCTACCACCCAACACTACAACCTGTGAGAGATGCACTTATATAGCCACACTGGAAGCAAAGCTCTCTTCACCCAAGACTAGACTAGACAGTCGGAGAAGGTAAACACTTGCACCACACTCATCACATAGTCCCTCAAAACCTATACCACCAAAACACATACACAGCAACACAAAGCACACACCTACATTCACGGAGGCTCTCAATAAAAATCTGCTCAAGCAACAGAGACCTCCAAAGCAGAAATGCAAGCAACCTCCAGCCTCCAACACAACCCAAATGATACACAGCCCGCAAACTCAGTGTGCCACTCAACCACAGCCCATAAGGCAACAACGTACCCAACACTCTAGTCATAGGTGACTCTATAGTCAGGCACACTGATGTTCCACTCACCAAGCTAAACAAGGAGAAAGTTACTGTCAGCTGCCTGTCGGGTGCCAGGATCCACCACATAATGCTGCACTCATGTCACTCCTCAACAAGTACAAATATGACTCTGTCATTTTCCATGTTGGTGTGAATGACCTGAAACATACCTTCCTGGACTACATGAAAAGAGACATGGAGGAGCTCTCTGATCTTGTAGCCCAGGCAGGTATGACCCTAGCTCTGAGTAGCATCCTGCCATCTCCCAGAATGATACCACAGTACAAGGACAAAATGATTGACTTCAACAATTGGCTAAGCTTCTGGTGTCATTCTAAGGGGATCCAGTATCTGTCTGCCTGGGATGACATGACTGACAGACCACAATGCTTTGCCAGAGATGGCTTGCACCTGTCGCCCTTGGGATTTCGAATACTGGCCAAGGCTATTGCCACGCCTACAGTGCCTTTTTTTAGGCAAGGTTCAAAGCAACATCTGAGGGTAATGCTATTCAATGCTAGAAGTCCAAACTTCAAAATGCATTCACTCGAGGCACTCCTTAAAATGGAGAACATAGACATCTGTGCAGTGACAGAGACCTGGTTCAAGGCTCCAGAAAGCACCCCTGCATTACCAGACTATAATTCATATCACACCTTTCGGCCACCTAACCTGGACCGAAACACTAAAGGTGGAGGCGTGTCCATATTCATTAAGGATATCCACACCTCCAAGCTAGTTGCTCAGCATAATGTATCCGAGATTATCCAACTGCAACTAACTCTGAGCAAGACCGCAATCCAACTTGTAAATTGTTACAGATCCCCCACCATGCCCCAGGATTCCCACTCCTCATTTCTTGATACACTGGAAAATATTAAGGTACAACCCATCACCCTAATAATGGTGGGGTAGTTGAAATCGCCCATTAACTGTGAGAACTACTCTTGTACCAAACTCTTTTGCTCGTTTTCTGGAAATTCATAAATTCCAACACCTTGGATCAACTTATCCTCACCTCCACCGGGGGCAGCAATATCCTAGACCTGGTCATTACCAACATGGGCGACCGGTGTTCCACACCAGAGGTCAATTCCTCATTGGTCAGATCCAACCACAAGCTAATCACCCGAGACATCCACATCCTGCCCCCACCCCCCATTAGAGAAACCACCATAAACATTTTTTCCACAGCCAACTTCACGTTTCTTAAGACAGAAGTAGCAAACTTCACGACACCCATGTAGACGGACAATAGAGGTACGACTGCTGAATCCTACACAAACACATTTTACACGATTGCATGGATCATGCTATCCTTAACAGAACCAAGATGCTATCCTCCAAAAAAAGGAAGCCAATTTGGTGATCCCCTGTCATAAACTCTACAACAGAAGAAAGAATCTGTTGCAAAAAAGAGTAAAATCCCATGACTGCAGGAACTCCCTGGTCAGCCTCAGTAAGAAGCGGAGTTCCCTCATAAAATCCTTCAAAGCTAGTTACAAAAAAATCGCCACCGATTCTAAAGACAACCACAAAGCATTCTATAACTATGTCAGGAATCTCAATGGTAACACTCAGATCTGCTATTAGTTACAGCACAATGGCACTAAATATACAGAACCAACTGATACTGCCAACATCCTGGCAGATAGCTTCAGTGCTAACCCCCCCCCCTCATCCCCTAAAGGGCCCATCTCTATACCAGAAGAATGCAAAGTTCCTGTAATCACGGCTGCACAGGTAAAAACCACACTCTCCAAAGCCAAGAACACAGCATCCATGGGACCCGACAACATCACAGGCTGTGTTCTACATGAACTACAGAATGAACTGTCACCCCACCTAAGCACAATGTTCAATCATAGCCTCACTTCAGGCTTTGTGCCCACTGAATGGCACACAGTGACAGTTATCCCACTCCACAAAGGGGGAACCACCATGGACCCCTGGAACTACCGCCCCATTAGCCTAACGAGCCTGGTCTGCAAGGCCAGGAACGTATCATCATGGAACTTATAAACAAAGACATTGGTAATCTCCAAACTCTGGACCCCACCCATTTCGGGTTTGTAAAATGCAGATCATGTCTCCTAAACCGATTGCTTTGTCACCAAAGCCGTAGACGAGGTCAAGGTGGTTCACACAGCCTATCTAGATCTCGCCAAGGCTTTTGACACCATCCCCCACTCTGGAATTATAGATAAACTCACTAAACTAGGTATAAATCCCTATGTCACAAGATGGATTGCCAACTGGCTCACTGACAGAACCCACACTGTGAAAGTAGCAGACTCCAAATCCGACTTCAGACCAGTGACAAGTGGAGTACCACAGGGTTCAGTCCTGTGTCCTCTCCTGTTTGTTATCTACTTTTCTGAAGTACAGGCTAAAACAGAAGGTCTTTGGCTAATGAAGTTCGCAGATGACTGCAAACTAGGAGCCATAATTGAAACTCCTAATGATGTGGACATCCTACAAAAGGGCCTCACTGAGACAGATGTCTGGTGTCAAAGCCATGACCTCAAGCTCAATGCCAAAAAGTGCATTGTCATCCCCTTTGGTAAAAACTCTGTACTCATGAGCTACCACATAGGTGGTAGTCTACTTAACACCGGAAGTGTGAGTGACAAGAGACCTTGGGACACAGGTGGACACTAGTCTCTCCTTTAATAATCACATCGCCACAGTAGTCAGGAAATCCTTCTACATGGCACACCATCACAAAAGGTTTCGCATCCAGGAAAAAAAGAGGTCATTGTTCCCCTCTACTTGTCACTCATTAGACCCATTATAGAGTACAGCGCTCCTTTCGGTATGTATCTCACAAGACATCTACAACAACTGGAAAGGCCACAGAAATACCTCACAAAGAGGATTACCGGCCTCAAACAGATGCCCTATGCAGACCATCTCAAAAAACTCCAGCTTTACTACGTCGCATATCACCTACTTGGAGGCGATCTCTGCCTAACATACAAAGCTAGGTCATACTCAGAGCTGTTGGACATGATCCACTTAAAGAAATCCCAATCCCTCCGAGCTACATGCTCTAGGGACCTAAACCTTGCCACCATAATAAACAGAACATGCTGGAGGGATAGATTCCTGTCCCAGAGACTTCCCATACTCTGGAACAAACTACCTGTCTATATAAAAGAAACTCCTCATTAGCACTCTTCAAGAAAAATCTTGATGACTGGATGGGAAATACGAAATTCATCCCGTGGATCACCTCTGTGGCTCTGCTTGACAGGGGCACAGGAAAATAATTCTCTTGGGTGTCGAAAGTCAGGGTACCTTTTTGGCTAGGCTTGCATAGGCCCTAGGGCCGATAGCCAAGTAACTACCTACTAAACCAGGTCCATCTGCTTTAAGTCACTTTTCTAACACCTTTCACACATGTAGGCCTACAGGTACATCTTGAAGATCTTCTGGTTACTAATTTGATAAAATGAATGTCTGTCTGCAGATCCTATTACTCTTTGACCAAAAGGACAGTTCATTTTTGTCAGGAAATCAATCATATGAAGATGCATCAGCTGATTTTTTTTTTACTTTGCTCCAGCTTTTCAGTACTGTAGTGTTTAATGGAGGAAAGCACTGCTGTTGCATTCTCCAAGCCTTGGCCAGTTCTGTCAAATGTAAACACAAAGTTCAAATAATTTTCCTGGAGACCAATGGTGTGTTTTAGCAGTTTTTATTGTCAAATAGAAAAATGGCAGCCCATTGAAACCACAACAGTGAATTTAAATTAAGACAAGCTATGACTATTATTATACATAAAATAATCCAAGAATCAACAATTTATCTGTTTAAACTAGGGTCCTACCTGAAGTATTTTTTAGTATTTTTCTATTTTTTTAATCCATTTTCCGCAGTACAACCATTAAGCACACTTCCTCCTTCTGCTAGTTACAAACTTGCATTTCTTTCAGACATAAAGTTTTATTCCCCAGCTCATGATAACTGTCCCTCAATCTCATGTCCAGTAAAATGTATTTTCCATCTGGATGACAGCCATCTCTTCAGTGACCGTTACTTCATCTGATAAACTTTCTTATCCCACCTAGATGATGGTTCAAAGCTCACCACCATTTTAAAAACTTTATGCATACATTTTAAGCAGAGCTCTATGGTCACATGGCTTATATTCTCAGCACATCCTGACAAACATGCGAAACAAAGAGAAAACAGTTATGCTTTCCTATCTCTAGTACATAGCCATACACAGACTTTGAACAAGATCATTATCCTGTCAATGCCTCATTCATACTGTAGCCTAAGATTTCTTCTGAGGAAAGGTATTCAGATGGCAAACTATTTAACTTCTGTCAAAGCTCCATGCATCTAACAATGCCTCATTTAATTTTTGCAGCTTAACAATATAATGTTACACTTTCTTATTCTAATTTAATATAAATGTAGCAGCAACATAATGTCCAAAACAATTTTATGTAAATAAATCAATCTTAACACTTCTGCCTAACAATTTCCATCCAAAAGGGCTATGATAACTACAAGCATATTGAGGGATGTGTATGTGTTTGTACATATCAAGACCATTCAACAATTGGTGCACAGTAACAATTTCATGAGCAGGGGAAAAAACCACAGGAAGTGGGGGTGAAAATGTATTACATGTGCTTCAGGAAATGCAATAGAAGGGGAGTGTGCTAGGAATGGGACTGCAGGGACACGATGTGCACATCCGGACTGAAAGCAAATGACGTGGATAGGAAACACTACCTCTGTTTACCAGGAAGTGTGCTGCTTTGTTTTTTTTATTTTTTTTCCCCATTAGGTGGCATGCAGAATACTAGATATTACTCTGCTGGCTGGAGGCAATGATGCCCTGTGTTAGTAGGACTGGATACTGCTGTGCTATAGACAGAGTAGATACTTACAGTGTTTAAAAGGGATGAAAGAGGCTTACAACATGGTACTGTCTCTGCTGTACAAGATGTGAACTGGCTGGGGGTACAATTAATGTCTGCACTGAAGATGGGAATGTATGTCAGGTTAACTTTTTATGCTGGGAAGGGACAGAACTGCTATAGCCAGGGAGTGTGGGTGCTGCCTATACCAGATGGCCTTACTATTCTTTTCAGGAAGGGCAGCTGGCCAAGATTTGTAGTGTAGGCCACTGTATATCATTAGAACAAAAGTATTCACACAATATTATGCAAGTGAACCTTGGCAGATATGCAACATGCAGCGCACACAGCTACGTAACACTGGATTTTTCATGAATCCCAACAGAGTGACTCATTTCCACTTAGTAATAATAAATAACTGCACCATCTCTCTCGTCTCTCCAATGACAGAACCTGTTCAGGATCAACACATTGCACATTTTCATCTGAAAATAAAGTTAAGCAGAGGTGAAAACAAAGTTAAGCAAAGTCTGTGTGGTTCTACCCCCTACAACATGTGCTTGGGTTCATGTTCCAGTACTGACAATGCAGTGTTGCACTTGTGGTGGGTTGCACTTCTGAGGCTCCATATTTAGAAAGAAAAATAAACTGCGGTCTCGTCTAGCAGCATTAGCGGTACCTTAAGTGAATATTAAAGACACTATGGTATTTAGAAAGAAGAGGAATTTCTTTTACATCCTGGCCAGATTTCCCTCAGGCAAGTTGAGTTTCCCTTGAAAACAGGCCACAGGCCTAGTTAAACTAACCTGGTCAATGAAAGAAATAAAAGCAAGCAACAAATATTGTGAAAAGTAAGTAAGGTAACAAAATGCAAATACCTATGGCTAGATTATCGATATGTTCTCGTAATTCAACTTGACTTTCCCTAAAAAACACAAAAAAAGAATATCAGGTTAGGGAAACACTGTACAAACTATATGCAGCAAAACTTTATGAATGCATGCCTCCTTAACAAGAGCAACTGGGGCATGGCTTCCACCTATTTTCTTATTTCCAAATATTTAAAATAGTTCAAATGTAGCTTACATCCTACAAAACCACGCAGATAAAAAGCATTCATATTCTCAAATACAACCAAAAATATATGTAATCTTTACAATTAAAAGAGGTTCTCTTTTCTAAAATGCTGGGATTCACAGCTCATCAAAACAGGAAAAAAGTGTTCTAGTTGATCGCTTCCAAAATAATGAAATTCTGAAATATCACTGTGTTTTCAGGTCTGCTCTGCCTAGCTGGCTGAAGTTTCTCCACAGGAATTAATGACGATACATAGCCATTCATAGTGTACACAAACTTCTCTGCTCAAAAACTGCATGGTATGTGATCCTGTGAATTGCCATATTACACAACTTCCCAGAATGAAAAAGTAGTCATTCATGACATGCTAATACACAACTTACATAGTACCCACACACAGACATATCAAAAAGATGCGAGAATCCTTCACAAAATGGTCTTCCATACTACACAGATAATTAAGAATAGACCTACACTCTCAACATGTTGTCCTGTACAAGAGGCAGAATATACTGCCCACTTCATTCTGTCTACAATCCCAAAATTTTCATCTGCAGGGAGTGATACAGAGATTGAATTGGTCAACAATTCAACATTTCACCAGAGATAAGCACATCAAGCCACCAATAAAATATGCAGTTGTGCGTGGTGATCTCAGAATCAAGACAAAGCAAGTGAATAATGCCTCAGCACTGCCAACTTAACCTTCACAATCCAGAATCAAAGGAATGCTTTTTTTAATTTAATAAGGATGTTTATCATATTTGACATGAACAATCACATTTAAAGGAAAACAAACCACATTGCCATAACTTCAGTTGCAAACATTATACATCACAAACCATATTGACATAGTTTTAGTTGCAATTATATGTCACTTATAATCTACCCAGTCATTGTAAGTCAAACATTACATAGCTAATTCAAATCCTGTCTTCTTTTAAACCTTATTCCTCCTCTGCATGTATTGTTCCCACAATTCCCATTTTTTTCCTATGTAATTTGCTCCTTCCCTTTTCTAAAGATCCCAGTTCCAGTTGTTTTACCTCCATTACTATTTTCACTACTTCTAGTACAGTTGGTTTAGACTATGATTTCCATTTTCTGGAGACTTCTTTTTTTGGCAGCCACCATAACTGGACTCAGGAAGGCCTTACTATGTAGTCTAGGCAATTCCGATTCTGTATCATAGATCAAAAAATAATTTCCTTTGTTACACCAATCTGCTCACCTAGTACCCCTGACATAGTAGTCTGCAGACATTTTTTAAATATGCCAACTCAATACACTCCCAGAAAATGTGTTCCCAATTAATCCTTTCTTACCCATCACACCTCCATTATTTGCTGTCTACCTGAGGACAAATTCTTTAGAGTCTACTTGGGATATGAAAATACCTATGTAAACACTTCCAAATTTCCTAAATCTTCTAGACTTTGCTGCATACTTGGTAGACATGCATACAACCCCCCTTTGTTTCTTTGTGAATTGCTTATCTAATCTCTCTTCCCAATCCTAACCTCCTCTGATTGAGTCTTACAATTATCATGCAATATTTTAGACTTTCTTTTTTAAGAGCAGCTTCTATTCTAGATTCTGGAATCAAAGGAATGTTATTTTTTCTTCTCTATTAGCTCTCAAAAATGCTTAAGCCTAGGAATAATACATCTCAAAACCTAAAGATAGTTGCACAGTGTGAGCAGGAAATTAGGAAATGTATTTACTAAACAGCCTTCCATAGGGTGACAGTAAATATTTTTCAGAAATAATCCAAAAAAGAAAGTAAAACAGACACTGGAATGCACTTATCTACATGTACATACTCTCATATCCATAATATGCATGTGCAAAAATGAAGCAACAAGAATCAGGCGACTAACAAAAAATAAACACACCAGCAATAAGTACAGAGAAAGAAGCATTTTAGGTAACTGCCTTCATACCAGGTTATGTGCTTATTAGGAAAGTTTACCATCACTGTCACTTGTCTATTTTTTTAATGATTTTATTCAGATTTTATAAATCAACACAATTATCAAACAATTTACAAAAAAATTACATTTCACTCCTATATTTTTCATATCATAACACAATAAATTAATTGCAAAGATTTATTCAAATTTTATATTATAAATGGCAATGCACTTAGCTAGTTTGTGCAAGTTCTCTTCATAGCAAACCCACCCTCCCATGTAGTTAGTAATACTCTAGTCATATGATCTCATGTTACTGTGGCACAGTAGGGTGTTTAACAAGGGGTGGATGTGCTGTTCTGCTGGCCATGTCATTCTACCTTGTCAATGTGACAAAACATTTCTACTACTAGTAGAGTCTGACATATTGAATTGACTACAATGCATTACTAAAGATATGTGCATTATTGTACATTCCGAGCCAGTGTGCTAAAACATTTTTTTTCTTGGGAGAAGGTTTTTCACATCTTTCATGAAGCCTTAACAAATGGAAATCTGCAAATATCTTTGCATATATTTCTTTATCTTGGTAGGGATTCCCATCTTTTTGTTGAACTCCCAAAAGATCGAACATTTATAACATCGAACCAGCTTTTACAGACCATGATTAACTGTGGTGATTGGGAGTGTGATCTTTCCCCAAAGTACAGTAAGCCTGGAGTTGGTATATACAAACTGCAGGATTTGGGGGGGGCTCTGTCTCCCTGTATATTTTTTTCTATCTTTTTTTTTGGCTTGGTTTGACATATTAAAGGTTCACTGTTTTGTATTTCAAACCTTTGTGGGTTCAATGTATAGGCAAAGATCCCTTTCTAGGGTTTTCAGGCTGGATCGTATATGCCACCATTATGAGAATTTTGCTCTAACTTTCACCTTATCTGATACCAAACTATGACGGCAAATCCTCCATAGATCTCTTGTTATTGTTGAATGCCAAATGATTCCAAACAACTAGACTCTCTACTCATCTTACAGTAATAAGCCCTAATGAAGATGAAACATCTATTGCTAACTGTGTCTGGTTTGCTGACCTGACTGCATTAGATACACGTATGTTATTCTGCATTCATAAGCCAGTATGCAGAAACACTTTTTGCAGCAGGAGTGTCCATGTCTCCCTTAATGCACTGATAAATGCACACACATGCGCACACAAAATTATTACAGAAAGATGAATACTAATTAAGACCTTTACTGGAAATTCATAAGGTTCGTTGGCACTTACTAGACTACTGATCTATGAAGATTAAGAAATCTAGTCTTATATTCCCATGGTGGTTTTCAGCCCTTATATTTTGCATATGAATAACTCAAGAGCCAGGAGGACAAGGATATGTTGGGATATTTATTCATTGCTCCTATCATAAGGGATGTGGGTGCTAAACTGCAGATGAATTTGCAATTTCCCATCCATTCGTCCAAATTACACTTGACTAAAGTGGGGGAAGTACTCCACTCTATTTGGAGTGGAAGACTGTTTTACAGAATTGATATTCTCTGTGATACATACCTATCCCTTCAATACATTCTCTTCATGTTACGATAGAGATCCTTTGAGAATGGTGTCCATGCTACCACTCTTCTTGTGAATGTGTAATAAGTCTGTTTTTTAAACACCTTTACTAAATCACTTAAGACACAGGCAAGCATACATCAGCAGAAAAGAAAAAAATTGTACCATTTTTCCATTTAAAAATACATACGACATACTATCATCAGTCCAACATTACAAAAAATTGCTCAATCTTTCCCTTCCCTTAAACCTAACTCCTCCTTCCTTCTATAGATCCTTCAAGTTCTTTTATAATATTCAATACCTCAAATACAGTTGTAGACTTTTGTTTTCCATTTTGTAGTAATTGTTTTTTTGGCAGATAAAAGAATTAAACTTAATCATATGAAGGCAAATGGCTGAGGTACCAGATGCATATCTTTTACTGTTGCACTTTTAATAAACAAAGTTACTCTTATGCTCATTCTGTTTTTGTCCCCACCCCCATTGTCAGTACGCTTTTGGAAGTTATTTGCCAAATTTTTCAAATCTGCCAGCTCACACTCCCAAAACATATGTTCCCAGTTACCTCTTTCTTCTCAGTCACACCTCCAAAATTTACTATCCACCCAAGGAAAAATTCTCTTAAATCTGCTTGGGGAATAAAACTACCTATCAAACACTTCCAAGCAAAAATCCTTAATCTTACAGACTTGGATGCATATTTGGGAGCCATACATATATCTTCCCATTGTTTGTAAATTGCTTTTCCAGTCTCTCTTCCCAATCTATCCTAACCTCCTCTATTGATTCTTATAGTTATCATGTAATATTATATATGCCCTACTAATTATCCCTTTTTAACAGCCTGCAATCACAATGTTTTCTTGGCCTCATCACACTTTATTACCTTTCCTGTATACCTTGGTTCCTTTGTCAGTTTTTCTCCAATAAATTCCAGCCTGCTGTTGCCCATTTCCTGCACCCCTACTCTCAACCTCTTTGCACAAGAAATCTGTACAAAGCCAAACAATGGGGGGACAAAGGCTCAAAAATAGGGAACATTTTAAATACTGCTCACAGAAACTTAGGAAGTTGTTAGAATAAAAGGTTTTGTGTTAGCATGGATTTTCTGAATGATATCAAGTCTGAAACGTAAATTGTCATTACTTAGTGAATTCAGTCCTCACTGATGTGCTAGGAAAGCACAAGTTTTATGAGGAACAGAACAAAAATATGAGGCAAAAATCTGGACAGTTGAGAGCTATGGCACCCCTGCTTGTAGTCATCCCTACGGGCAGACTTTCTTTTCTCCATTCCTGTGTTGGCTTAGTTCTTAGAATACTTTCTGCTACTTTTTTGAGTATAATATTCTGTATGATTATTGTTATTCTCTAACTGTCTGCATCCACAATTCCTGTCTCTCCTTGTTTCTTGAGCTTCCATCTTGTTTTATCATCACTTCCCACTTTGAATTATAGGTTTCTGTTTTTCGGTTTTTGTATTATCTTTTTTTTAGTCTCTTCCCCACATCATTAGCTGCCACACTGGAATCATTTTAATCCATACTCCTAAATTCTCCATGTTATGTCCCCATAAATATGGATACTGCTGAACCAATTTGTGTGTGGGTACATAATTTACCTCAATTGCCTTTGTTTTGGATTCATTAATTTTGTATCCCGAAAAAGATATGAAACTGTCTCAAAATGTCCCACAACACCAATGTCCTTTTGTGGTTTTATCAGATATAAAATATCATCATCTGCAAATACAGCCAGCTTTTCTTCAATACCATACCAATTATATCCTTGAATTTCTGAATTACTTACTTTTTTTCCAATGGTTCTAAATACAATGCAAATAACAAAGGGGAAAGAGGACACCCCTGCCTGGTTCCTCTACTCAAGCAGAAATCATCAGGGAGGAACCCACCCACTTTAATTTTCTTTATCTCCAATCCCTCATATATTTTTCCTAATTAACCTTATACTTTTATCAGGGAATGCAAATGCTTCCATTGCCCTGCTCAAAGTCCCAGCTTAGTCTGTCAAAAGCATTCTCTGGGTCAAGACCCACCAACAACAGTGGCATTATTACATTCTGCTTCCCTCTGGATCATCAATGTTTTGTGTTACTGAATATTTGCCTCCCTCCATAAAGCCACACTGGGATCCATACCCATTAATTTTGGCAACATTTTTGCCATTCTTTTAACCATTATAAGCAAACACTTTATAATCATGATTTAGTATTGAAATGGGCCTGTATGAAGCTGGATCTGATGGAACTTTACCCTCTTTAGGTATTACAGCTACCACCCTTTCTTCCAGGATGCTGGTACTCCTCTTAAAATACTGTTAAACAAAACCTTACATATCTTTACTCTTTTTTTTTTTTCCTCCTAGCTTCCAAACTTCTATAGGAATACCATCTATTCCTAGGGACTTTCCCGTAGATGAGGTTTACATCACCATTTTTATCTCATCTTCTCCTATCCTGTTAGTAATTGACCCTTGTCTACCTCTAACCTTGGCATATTTAATTCTTCCATAAACATTTCCATATTTCTCTGCGTTATACAGACTTTTATAGAATTTCTGAAATATTTCTAATACTTCTTCAGGATCTCTCGTTATCTTCGTTGTTACACACTCTCTAAGCTTGGAGACAGCCCTATTTTCTGTTGCCTGAGTCGTGCTAAAAGTTTTTGTGCTCTAGAATTATTAAAAAACAGTTGCTTAACAGCAATCTTTCTAAACTCATGCATATTATTAAGGTAATCCCTTAATTTCTGTTTAGCATTCTGCAATTACTCCTATTCTTGTTCTGTGAGATTCCCCCTACTTCGAAATACTCTAGTATTTGTCAGTCCCTCTAAATAATTCAAGTTACAGTCTCCTTTATTTCCTCCCTATTTTTTTAAAATCTACTTTAATTTTATCCCACTCCCTAGCTATATTTTCAGAAGAAATTTCTATCTTCTCTAATAGCTTCGGAATAATTGCCACTATCCATTCCTTAAATTCCTCTCTTTTCAACAGATAGGTGGACAAGCACTAGCGGCTCATTTTTATTTCATTACCCTGTGTATTTTGTTATTATTGGTGCATGATCTGAAATAGTTATTGGGTGCATATCAAGTCCTTCAATTAAATGCATAATGCATATGTTCCTGTGAAATGTAAAGTCCAGTTTTTGTATCTTGGGGAATAATATGTAAATTCACTCTGAATTCCTACTACTGGAGTTGCATCTTCCATGCCAAATATTTCCAGAAAATTCTTCAAAAATTTACTCTCCTTTGTTATATTTTCTCTTCTTGCCCCCCCAGACACATCTTCACTGCTGCAAATCAAATTCCAGTCCCCACCTACATGTAATAGTCCTTGCTAAAAGCCAATTTTTTTCTCCCAGACTTTTCTTAAGCTCCCTTATAATGGTTTTTCAACTGCAAACATCTCGTCTCCATGGAATGTACTCGGCAATGAATCTTCCCAAACTTCAGACAGAAAATAATGAACAGCTGCCCTCAGATTCAGCCATCTCAAGTCTACTGAAAATTTGCCAGTGAAAACAAGCTAAAATCTTTGCAGTTATAAGAAACTTTAGCATTTTCATGGCTTTCATCATTTTGTCTTATTTTTAAAGTGTACATGTTTACAAAAACACCTGTTTACTGCTTAAACCAAAGGTAGTAATCTAGACAGTCACCCTTGTAAAATAAAACAGAAAATATCCTATTCATAGGTTGATACTAGGCTATTTGCCCTAGGGCATTTATAAGCCTAGCCAGTGTGTGTTTGGCTTTCGCCACCCTTTTAGATTGGTTGACTGTGCCTCTGTATAGTAGGTCACAGAAGATAGCCCTTTTAAGGTTAGTTTACTGTGCCTCTGTCTAGTAGGGACACAGAAGAGATCCCAGGAGTAAACCTACGATCTCCCATCCACCCGTCAAGATTTCTTTTGAAGAGGGTCATTGAAGGGCTCTGCCTAACATGGATTGGGATTTTGTTCCAGAGTGAGGGGAGCCTCTGGGATATGAATCTGTCCCTCCAGCATGTCCTATTTATTTCTGTGCTGAGGTTTAAGTCCCTGGAGCGTGTAGCTCTAAGGGATTTGCATTTCCTGAGGTGGAGCATGTCCATTAATTCTGGTTTGGACATGGCTTTATACGTCAGGCACAGATCGCCTCTGAGTAGGCAGTAAGCAACTGAGTAGCTCTGGAGTTTCTTTAGCCTAACTGCGTAGGGCATCTGTTTGAGTCCCTTGATCCTCTTGGTGAGGTACTTTTGGGGTCTTTCCAGTTGCTGCAGGTGTCGGGTAAGGTACATCCCAAATGGGGCACTGTATTCAATTATGGGTCTGATGAGTGATGAGTAGAGGGGCACAATTACCTCTCTTGATCTAGATGTGAACCCTTTCGTGATAAGGTGGGCTATATAGAAAGTCTTTCTAACCACTTTGGCAATGTGATTGTCAAAGGAGAGATTGCTATCTACTTGGGTCCCCAAATCCCTAATTACTTCTTCCGTACTTAATGGATTATCACCTATGTGGTAATTTGTGGGCACTTTGTTTTTCCCAAAGGGGATGACTATGCACTTTTTGGCATTTAGCTTTAGGCCATGGCTCTGGCACCAGTTATCCATCTCTGTGAGACCCTTTTGGAGGATGCTTGTGTCAGTCGGTGAGTCAATTATGGCACCCAGTTTGCAGTCATCTGCGAACTTGGTCAGCCATAGTCCTCCTGTGTTAGCCTGTACCTCAGAGAAATATATACCGAACAAGAGAGGTCCCAGGACTGAGCCTTGTGGGATGCCACTTGTAACTGGTTTAGAGTCCAACATGGTACCTGCAATTCTGACCATGTGGGTTCTATCCCTGAGCCAGTTTGCAACCCATCTTGTGACATAGGGGTTGATATTTAAGCTGGTGAGCTTATTTATGATGCCCAAGTGGGGTATTGTGTCGAAGGCTTTTGTGAGGTCCAGGTAGGCTGTGTGGACTACCTTCCCTTCATCTATGGCCTTGGTGACTGTTTCAAAGAAGTCGACCAGGTTCAAGATGCAAGATCTGCCCTTAAAGCCGAATTGGGTAGGATCCAGTGTTTGGAGGTTCCCAAGGTCTTTGTTTATGAGTTCCATGATGATACGCTTTGCAGACCAGGCTAGTCAGGCTTATAGGGCAATAGTTTCCGGGGTCCGTTGTGGCACCACCTTTGTGGAGTGGGACCACTGTTGCTGTACGCCATTCCTTGGGTACATATCCTGTAGTAAGGCTGAGACTGAACAGTGACTTTATGTGAGGGTTCAATTCTTCTTGGAGCTCATGTAAGACGCAGCCCGGGACACCGTCCGGTCCCATTGATGCTGTGTTTTTTGCTTTGGAGAGGGCAGCTCTCACCTGTGCATCTGTGATGTCAGGGAGGCTACACTCTGTTGGGATAGACATTTGCTCTTTTGGATGGGAAGGGGGGGAGAAGTTTGCACTGAACCTGTCTGCCAGGATGTTGGCAATGTCTGTGGGTTCAGTGTATTTTTTGTCATTTTGCACTAACTCAGAGCATATCTGGGAGTTGCCACCCAGGTTCCTGACATAACTGAAGAAGGCCTTGTGATTATCTTTAGCGTCTTGTGCAATTTTTCTTTTGAAGCTGGCCTTAGATAATTTTATGAGGGATCGTAGTTTCTTGCTAGTACTGATCAGAGATGCCTTCCCTTTTTGGGATTTTGCTCCATCATGTAGTAGCTTCCTCCTTCTGTTGTATAGCTTATTTATAGCTGGGGTCAACCAGACAGGTCTCCTGCCTTTGGAAGAGTGAGTCTTGGTTTTATTTGGGATAGCACGATCCATGCATTCCTGTAGGTGTCCATAGAATGCATTTGTAAAGGATTCTGCGGTTTGGGCTGTATTTTCCACTGGCCCGGGGGCTTTGAAGGATTCCACCTCGGTTTTGAGAAGTGTGAAGTTTGCTTTTGAGAAGTTCCTCACCGTGGTTTCCTTGGCTGGGGGTGGGGACGGGATATGGATGTCCAGTGAGATTAATTTATGGTCAGATCTTACAATGAGGGGTATACCTCTGGTATGGAACATAGAGTCCCCATGTTGGTGATGATCAGGTCCAATATGTTTTCCCCTCTTGTGGGAGTGGTGACCAGTTGTTCCATAGCATTTGAGTTTATAAATTCTAGGAAGCGTTGGGCGAGGGTGTTGGGGCTTGAGTAGTGCTCCCAGTTTATGTTTGGGTAGTTGAAGTCACCCAATATGATGGTGTTTGGAGAGACCTTCATATTCTCCAGTGTTCTCAGGAAAGCTGAGTGGGGTTCCCAAGTTTGGGAGGGTGGTCTGTAGCAGGCTACAAACTGAAAGGCAGTTTTGCCCACTGCTAGTTGTACATGGATGGTCTCCGATGCTTCGTGCAGTGCCACTAACCTGGAGGTGTGGGTATCTTTGATGAATATGGATACTCCCCCTCCTTTTGTGGTTCGGTCCAAGTTTTGGGGCCGAAAAGCATGGTATGAGGTATAACCTGGTAGTGCTGGGGTGCTCTCTGGAGCCTTGAACCAGGTTTCTGTTACTGCACAGATATCGATATTCTCCATACTGAGGAGAGCCTCGAGTGCGTGCATCTTGAGGTTTAGACTTCTGGCATTGAGCAGCTTTACCCTTAGTTTCTTTTTCCTTGTGTTGTCTATGGAGGTGGGTTTGTCTTTTGAGCCTTGCCTAAAAAAGGCACTATGGGGGTGGCAAGAGCCTTAGCCAATATTCAAAAGCCCAGGGGTGACAGGTGCAAGCCGTCCCTAGCGAAGCAACGGGACTTGTCGAGCATGTCATCCCAGGCTGACAAACACTGGATCCCCTTTGAATGACACAAATACTTTAGCCGATTGTTAAAATTGATCATTTTGTCTTTATACTGTGGCATCATTCTTGGTGAGGGTAAGATGCTACCCAAGGTCAGGGTCATACCGGCCTGGGCTACATGATCAGAGAGCTCCTCTATGTCTCTTTTCATGTAGTCCAGGGAGGTATGTCTCAGGTCATTCACACCAGCATGGACAATGACGGAGTCATATTTATACTTGCTTTGGAGTGACCCGAGTGTTTGTGTTATGTGGCGGATCCTGGCACCAGACAGGCAGCTTACAGTGACCTTCTCCTTGTTCAGCCTGGTGAGTGGGACGTCAGTGTGTCTGACAATAGAGTCACCTATTACAAGTGTATTAGGTGTGTTGTTTAGCCTTAAGGGCTGTGACTGTGTGGCACACTGACTTTGTGAACTATGTGATACGTGGGTATTGTTGTGGGGTAGCGGTTGCTTGGATGTCTGCTTTGGAGGTCTCTGCTGCTTGGGAAGAATTTTATTTAGAGCCTCAGAGTATGTTTTTGTGTGTTTATGTGTTTGGTTTGCTGTTGCGATAGGTCTATGTGAGACTGGATTTGTGGTGTGTGTGGTTACCTTCTCCACCTGACTGACTGCGCCAGTACTGGGTTGAGAGAGCTCAGCCTCCAGTCTGGCTATATAGTTGCATCTCTCACATATATTTGAACTTGTTGGGAGGAGGAGAGGGTGGTCTTTGTACATAAGGCAGTCGTAACATTGCCTCAAGATTCCCAGATTCATCAGTTGGACTGGAGAGTAAACCCAAAACTGACATTTGGACATGCCAGAATAGTATAAGGAACTACTTTTTGACTGATCAAAAAGGACCAACAAGGAGCCAAGTACTTTAAGGGAGTATAAGAGGTTGTAGTGCTTTAGTTTGTTAGTGCTTACTTATAAGATTACTTATATGAGCAACTGCAGGGCTTTAGAATGAAAACAGAGTGCTTACTTTGAGATTTAGAACAGTTCTAAGGGAAAAAGTGAAGAGCAGACTTTGTGGAGCCAGGAATAGTTTAAACCCGTTTAAGCGGCGCTGTCCGATGCTGCTCTATTCTCAAAACTGCGCAAATGTGGGTTTTAAAGCAGGGAAACAGAGAGAGAGGAATTGACCCAAAACGGCTAATAGGCTGCTCAAGCCCCCCCCCCCCCCACTCTCACTGGTGAACAGAGAAGCTTCCTCCTATCCAAGTAAGGATATGGGCAACACAGGAAACTATACCACAGTCCGGAATTCAGCAAAACCTGAAATCTGGACTAATCTAGTTCAGCAAAGGTGGGAAAAGAGAATTTTGGGGGGTTTTTTGTTTTTTTTCAGGAAACAGCAAGAAAACACTGTAAATGCTATAAATAGGCTAGCACACTTTAGTGTGCAGCCTACAACAGTTATACAATACAAAACAACTTAAATTGATATAAAACAAGTGCAAAAACTGTAAAAAGCAGAAGGCAAATGCAATTTAAACTTTTTAAAGCACAGATCATTTAGAAATCCACTTTTTAGGTGGGAAAAGACAGTTGGAGCAAAAAAACAGAGAAAAAAATACTTAAATCTGGAAAAGTCTCTCTTGGGTCTTTCTGTTGCCTGTATCACTCTGCAGGACACCACGAGGAGCTGTGCGGAGTTGTATACAACAACAAACTTTTTAAATCCCAGATTCGCTAAAAAAACTGGCGTTTTAGGCAGAATTAGTTAAGACAGCAAGAAAAGCAGAAAAGTGATACTTAATTACTCCAGAGTCACTCTTTTGTCTCTGCTGCTCTAGACTCTGCAGAACACCTGGAAGGCACTTGCTAAGCGGAACACAAGTGTAAAAACTGTGCAAATGAGGTTTTTATAGCAGGGAAGTGAAAGAGATAGAAATTAGCCCAAAATGGCCAATAAACTACTAACTTCTGGGCTCAAACCACTCGTCCTGGGACAGATAGGCTGCTCAAAGCTCCCCTCTCTCACAGGTGAGCAGAGAAACGTCCTTCTATCAAAGTAAGGTATGGCAACACAGAAACTTGTAACACAGCCCTGGATCCAGCAATAACATGAAAACTGGACTATACTAGTTCAGAAAGGCGAGAAACAAATATATATATATTTTTTCCAGAAAATACAGCAGATACAATCAAAACAACACTTTACCCAATTAACCAGTTAAAAAGCTTAAAACTGAGCCCTGTTCCAGCAGTCTTCAATCAGACAAGTTCTAACTGCACCGTCCTGCCACTACGGTACAGAGAAACCTTCTCCAAGAAAGACGGTCTGTATCAGGGCACAAGTTATACAAACAAAGCTAGATCCAGCCGGCCTGAATCTAGTCTATGCTACAGCAAACAAGGCGTACTGATTTCAGAAAGAAACAGCTCAAGTAAGCATGCGCAATAAGCCTTTAACCAGAAATTCCCAGCTCAGAAGGGCAAAATCTAGCCTCTCCTCCCACAAGAGTGCAGACCACAAACCTTCTTAATGTAAAATAACTAGCCTGAAGCCCAAGTTCTTAACCCAGAACTAATACACTTTTAGAACAGACACTGAGCCTTCAATCAGCAGTTCCCAACTTAGAAGGATGTACGCTACCGGTCCTACATAAAATATAAATCAGTGCACATTTATACTCCACCCCCATCCAAGTAGCCCAAGGTCACAGCATATGAACATTAAACTTGCTTCTGTCCAGCTTTTCTTCTCATTATACTGTAAAACTTGTACTTCCTACAATTAAAAAGTATTTTTATTTTAATTTCTTAAGACATGGAACACGCACACATCAACTGTACACATTTTTGCCTTATATTTTTGGTCTGTTTTTCATAAAATTGTGGCTTAATGACAAATTAGTGGCAAATCATTGAAGACTGAAATTGGAAAATAAAGACAGACGTGAGTTTTAGACTTCATACACTTAAAAAAAAATCATGCTAATGCAAAACCTGCTACTCTATCAACTTTCTAAGTTTGTAAGAGCAATATTTCAAAAGTGTCCACATTTGTACCACTTTATTATGGCTTTGTCCACATTTCTTACTCTAAGAGGTTGAGAGGTATGTGCAACAATCACTGAAAAGACTCCCTCCACATTTAAAATACCCCTGACTGCACACTACACAAAACTGTTCTAATGTATATAATATGCAGTTTATATCATTAAATGTTTATACAAATACCAATAAATATCATGAAATGTTTATACAAATACCAATAAGAACAAAAAATGTTTTACTTGCTGCTAGTTTTCTCCCCTTACAGTTAAAAATTAAGGACAAAAAGTGGGGTATATACTTTACAGTCCACCCACAAATGTTAAAGTCAACAAAAGTCTAGTGTCAAGTGTTATAAGCTACATTTTCTTGCATAACCACATTTCATAAATCTGTTGACATGCTTTATAGCCTTCAAATTTTTCACTAAATTTCAGAGTTTCTGATCTTTTTCTCCTGTTCCTTTCCATCTCCCATCTTCAGGCTCTAGTTTAAAGTCCAAGGTGCTGCTGATTTTTCTAATCATCTCATGTGCTTTTCCCTCTCTCTCAAACATCTTCTGAAACACTGGAGAAGGTTTCACTAGCAAAGTTTTTCTATGAACCTTATCTGAAGAATGAGAAGCACAATCCCCTTCTGCTTGCCAACTTACTTTTTGTTCACAGGTAGGTACTAGGCTATCGGCCCAAGGGCCTGAGTAAGCCTAGCCAACAAGGTTCCCTGGTTTACGCCACCCAAGAAAATTATTTTCCTGTGCCCCTGTCGAGCAGAGACACAGAAGTGATCCCGGGATGTATTTCCTATTTCCCATCCACTCAAGATTTTTCTTGAACAGTGCTAATAAGGAACTTTACTTGATGTAGATGAGTTGTTTGTTCCACAGTATGGGAAGTCTCTGGGACAGGAATCTCTCTCTCCAGCATGTCCTGTTTATTGTGGTGACAAGGTTTAGGTCCATATAGTAGCGTGTAGCTCAGAGGGATTGGGATTTCTTCAGGTGTAGCATGTCCAACAGCTCTGGGTTTGACATAGCTTTATATGTTAGGCAGAGATCACCTCAGAGTAGGCGATATGCTATGGTGTAAAGGTGGAGTTTTTTTTTTTTTTTTAAACGGTCAGTGTAGGGCATCTGTTTGATGCCAGTAATCATCTGTGAGGTACTTCTGTGGCCTTTCCAGCTGCTGCAGATGTCTTGTGAGGTACATTCCAAAAGGGGCGTTGTACTCTATAATGGGTCTAATGAACCCTTTTGTGATGAGGTGACAGATGGATACAGCAACTATCCAATTGTTAATACTTTAAACTTCTGCTGCAGTTTTGCCAGGATCAACTTTTTCTGCTGGTATGATTGCATCTTTACTAATATAGATCTTGGTTGCTTTCTCATGGCCAGGTTTGAAGCATACACTTGATGTGCCCTTTCAATTAATAAATTCTTCTGTGGAACACAGTCCAGTTGCTTATTATGCCTTCATAAAATGAATTCAGTCTGTTACTTCCAGTTTCTCCAGTACTGCAGACAATCTCAGGTTCTCCCTGCACACACACTGCCTAACTCTGTTCTTTTATACAGTTCTTCTTAAGAAACTTCATACTCAGCCAGTTTTTATTCATGTCAACCTCTGATTTTTGCAGTTTTATTGATTCATCTGAATGGCTAGTTAAGGTTTCTTCTATTTTTTTCAGCCTTTGTTTTATTTGATATACTCAATGTCTCATTTATTTTAAATTACCCGAGTACATTTTATTTATTTTTCCTCTAAATTTCTAGAAGCCATCTCTTGAACCAAAGCTGAAGCCTGAATTGCATTTTGCTACATAGCAGAATCCTTCCCAGACAAGTGTTTTCTCTCCACCTTTTCTGGTTGATTTTCTTTCAGGTTTTCCAAATGTCTTCTTTGCTGGCATCCAGGCACTATATTTTCTAGCCAGTAATTAAATTTTAAGGCCCCCCGCAAAAAAATGAAAAACCACATTCAACTGCATTCATTTTTCTCAGCTTCTGTTTTTACACTGGGACAGCTGAAGTTATGTTGTTGATTAGCGTGCAGCCAAATTGGAGGATCAATTCTCTCTCATCTTGGTAGTGCCATCTGTGACAGGGAGAGTAGGGCAGTGCATATGTAACATATGCCAGCATAGCTAGCTGGAGTTTTGTAAAGAATTCTGTCATTTGACTATCACATTGATTTGTACAGATGCTTATGTTAAGAATGTATTTGTAAAGTTGCTTGTGTTAAAAATGCATCAGAAGTGTGTCCTGCTGGAAAGAAAAGAGATACAAATTTAATCAGTTATAACAATATTGTCCGGCATGTATATGTTTTAATAGAGAATTCTGGAAGGAAAGAGGTTAATCTCTGTCCAGCTAATTTTGAAAAACAGGTTGAAAATTAAATGGGTCAGTTTAGGCCATAAAAAAATTATCTTAAAGGTCTGACTGCAGCCAGACACAAAAATGTTTGGGAAAACCAGGACTATGAATCTTACTGTATTGTCCTTAGGGGTGAAGTAATTGCTACCCTGGAAGAGTGGAAGGTTTCTGAAACTAATTTTATAGCTTTCAGATGCTGCAAAAGATCTTAGCAAAGTTGTGTGTGTGTACTGTACCAAGCCACGTGACCAGATGTGATGTAATTCTATAACTAGCACTGACATTATTTTTTTTAGATATTAGTGAGATACACGATAGAACTCTCGCAGCAGCACTTTTTGTTTCTCAAAACCTGACAGGAAAGATCTCTCAGACCTATATTACACAACCTCATACCTCATCTTGCCTTACTGAAGTAACTTAACTTGGGAACAGTAATTCTTTAGTCAACCAGGAAACTATAGTGACATTAGTTAAGTATTGATTTTCTGCATCTGTGTGAATCTATCCAACTGGGTTATTTTTTTTATATCTCCTATTATTGAAACTCTGGTGTTTATTGTCAATAGATATTCAGTATTCTCGTGTTTTCTATTTTATTATTTATTATTAAATATTTCTAGACCTTTCATTGTGGCTGGTCTTTTAGAAAGTACTTTTAACATCTTAAGAGTACTTATGCTTATTTTAGTGATACTGTGGCCCCTCCTGAAAGCCCTGCTGCACTGGTCAAACTCACCATTTGTATTAGTATGAATTTTACTCAGTATAATTGGATACCCTTATAAGAGCCTTACAGTAGCGGACTGGTGGCAGCATAATTACCTTACAGTCTGGTCAGAGCGGGCACAGCTGGTAAATCTATACCAGCGTGTGTGTGTGTGTGTCTGTGTATGTGTGTGTGTGTGTGAAAAATCAAACATCCAGGTGTGTGTGCAAGCTACTTGGAACAGGAACAGAGAGCTCCAAAGTGGTCAGTGTGGAGTACTGTTTGTAGCCTGGAGTGAGAATGAGTGTCCAGCCCCAGGTCTGGAGTGTGCTTCCTCTGTGTGCTCTTAAGGGAAACTGTGCATGCTGAAAAGAGCTGCATATGAAAATACCATGTGTATCCATTTTTGTTCCTAGTGGTCATCCCTCACCTGTATCAGTGGTGAGGACTGAGGCTCCTTGATTACTGGCCTGAAGTAGGGACCATCACAGTACCTACTAACAAGACCCTTCAAACTTTCAAAAAAGCCCTTATGCAATGAAACCTCAACTTCTCACATGGAAAAGCTCTTTACTCACAGAGTGGCTCAACTCTGGAAGCCTCTTCTCTTCCGTTACCTATTTGTGAAATCTCCAACCCCAGAACATTCAAACTCCAATTAAAATCAAATACCCACTCCAACTGGATATGTCAATGTTCTTCCCTCCCATGTGCAATATCCTTACATTCTAAGATACCTCTTAATATCTACCAGAATTCACACCAAATATTAAATCATTAACACAGAGCTCCAATTACACCAGGGTGACTATATCTCAAAGTAATCCATCTACACTTCTCCTCCATAATTTTCCTCCCAACTACTGTATTAATAGCAAAGTACAGGTCCAAAAATGGTGTTAAAATGCAAGAAACATCAAGACATGATGAAATAAGCATGTTTTTGTCACTCTGTGGGTGCAATTCTCCTTTAAGTGTCATACATCTAACAGCTGCATCCAATATCTTTTTTCAGTTACACATCTAACAATCCCACCATATTTTTCTTCTTTTTCAAAGAAGAAAAACAATACTTTTCTCATCCGGGTTATTCCTTAAATCACAAGAAATATAACACGGTCCTATATGTATTACAAATCACATGTGTGTGGTAGAGGCATAAAGGTTACAAAACTTGTTTTAGAGAAAGACAGTCTTTCAGGTGGAATGTTTTTAAAGGTCACTAACTCTCTAGAATCAGCATTCTGCAGGTTAACATCACTTTTTGTTCTTTCATAACACAGACAGAATGCATCTGGTTTTACCCACTGTTATTGTATAACTCTTATCTAGTATACTTGTTTTTGCACTAATAAATGCAGTAAAGCAACAAAACAAAGTCTTTTGTAGTTACTGGACAAATCAGCAGGAATTTCAGCCAGGATAAGAAGCCATCGCAGTTCTTGCTCAGGCCCATGATATTACAGCCACAAGTTGCTCCATACTAACAATAGATGGTACTATAGAGTTGACTATGCCCATATAGAAAAAAACTGTGTCATGTCTTTCTGGAATGCAATTCTGGCACACTTTACAGCTCAGTTTATTTATTTAAACTCCTTCATTTACAAAAGCTATGCTATACGTAAGAAAAGACCTTGGCAACTTGCCAAAAGAAAAATACGGGTACTTTTTTTGTTTTACTTTACCTACTGCCAGCTAATGTCATGAAAATCTGAAGATTTCTCAGCACATGTATATTTCAGGTATCGCAAGCAAAGTTCATTTTAATTTAGCTATAGTCAGATAATTTCAGCTCATTCTCAATCATTGCTGGTTCTTGCTAAGCACTAGCGGATAGTTAATTCAGAACACGTTTCACTTCAGTTATCTTGCAATGAAAGGTTCTAATGAAGATACAATCAGCATATAACTTTCGGCGAATGTGCAAAAGACTAGCATCCATTAGTGTGCTCTTAAAAACTGTGTATTTATCAGCTTTGATACTGCTGCATTCACAGTTCAAATTCTTACAATCCTACCACACATTTTAAAACTTAAAATACTGTAAGAATACTGTAAAAGACTTCATTATCACTACATATTTACGTAGAAACTTGTCATTCAGTAAAGTAAACAACTCTAGAGTCAGCACAGAATATTTGCAGATTTTCATTACCTTTCCTGCATTAAGGCAGTTAAACCTTGACAGGACAGCAATCATATCAGTACAGACTTATTTCCCGTCTAATTTTGACAGAAAAAAATACAACAACCATCATTCCAAGATGGCTGAACTCTGAAAAGCAAGTTGATTAGAACTCGTTCATTGTGAAAAAGAAATGTGGTTTAAAAAAAGCAGAAGTAAAAGCTAAAAATCTGTGTAAAATCCAGTTACTGTCTAGAGACTACACTGCCTCAATGTCAGCAAAGAAAAAAAACTGGAGAAAATACAAGAAAATCAAACAGAAAAGGAAAAGGAAGAATCACTCTGGTGGGGGAGTCCGTTTTTTTTTTTTTTTACATAGCTGTTCAGCAAAAAACAATTCAGGTTTCATCTGTGGTACAAGAAATGACTTCCAGTAATTTAGAGGAAAAATAAATAAAATCCATTCACGGGTAATTAAAATAAGTGATGCAGTTTGACTGTATATATTCCTCCAGTGTAACAGTCTGGAACGAAAAGAAGAGTTAAGTAGCTATCAAGAGGAGTTGATAACACTGCAGAAATTAGAGGCTGAAATGAGGGAAAGAAGAGACCTCTCAAGAACAGTTTCAAAAATATTAGAGTTAGAAGACAGAGCATATAAAGAAAACATGCGATTTTATGCTATACCAGTGACCCTGGAAGGAATAGATTGCATTAATTTTATGAAAGTACAAATAAGCACCTATCTAGTAGGATCTGATGGTTGCTGAAAGGGGATGCTGTGTGCATGCTCCAGCTGTGGCCATGAGAAACACGCAAAGACCTATATATTAGTAAAGTTGCAGTTGCACCAGCAAAACGAGCTGCGCCTGACAACATTGTGGCAGAAGGGAAAATATTAAAAATTAGGGGTACCACAGTGTTTGTGGGAATTATTTATTATTTACCAGGCAGAAGAAAAGTTAGTTTATCCCTGCAAAGGAGGATGCCAAAAGTCTGGTTCGTAATGCAAGTTGCTATATCCTGCTATGTTTAGAATATTTTTTTTTTCCTGCAGACTCAAAAGACATTTTTGGATGCAGATCAGCCTGTAGAAGAAATAAAAACATTTACCTGGCAGAGGGTGAGCCAGCAAATTAACCTGGCAGAGAGTGAGCCAGTAAACTGAAAGGGGCTCTGCTTCAAATTCTTCTCACAACAGCAAAGCCCACAAAGTGTACTTGCCAGTGAAACCTTTCCAAATGTCCCATAGGAAAACCAATGAGTGGAGGAAAAAAGACCAAGAGCAGACTACAACCACAGCTTGGTAATGGGTGGTTGAGATGACGACAAAGAATACAAGCAATAATGTAAAATTAGGAATAAATGGAAGACTCAAAAGCATAATGTCTGTAAGAGGCGATTTAGACATGAAAACTATGCTTTTGCAAGAAGAAGTGGCTAAAAAAGTCCTGTCATCTGTTGACAATATTAATTCAGTGGGAGGCCTCTAAAGCATAATTCCCACTTTCTTATTCATATTTAGAATAATGAAAATGACTGAAAATGCAACTGTAAGTAAAAAAAAATGTTCTTAATGTTTGTATAGCAAACTGCATGTTTTTGTGTAAAGTAATTTGGTATGGTACGTAGAGGTATTTTAAATGTGAAGAGGAGGCAATTAGTACCGACTGCTGTTTACATTAGTGGTATTAGAATAAGAAAGTACTTTTTCTTAACTGTAAAGTACCTACAGTTTATATTGCAACAAGATAAAAAGGGTGGCTATAAGCAGTACAATGTTGTGATCATCAGCTGCCAGCTCAGGGGGGGATGTAATAGTGTACTGATCATATGTGTGCATTAATTATAATAAATTCCCTGGTATTATACAGGTGGAAGGATAGACTAATGATCTTAGTTTACACTGCAAATAAGGGAAAACATTTTTTAACTTTTTTTCTAAGCAAACAAGACAGAAAATGGAAAATTCTTCAAGCATTTAAAAAGAATTATTTCTTACAGGCATAGGCAATTAATCAGGAAATAACTGAACCATGTGCTTTGATGCATTTGGATAAGAAACACTAAGGGGAAATGGCAAGAAATTTAGTTAAAAATAAATATATTTAACACTAATTGAGATGAATATTTATGCAAGTAGATGCATCCCCAGCATCCTTGTCAATTCAGTTTTAAATATAACATTGCACAATTTATTTTATTAACTTAAGGGTAGCCAGTACACTTGTTCTTAAGGCTAAAAAAATCAGTTAAATGCGAGTATGCAAGAGGTTTTTCACATCTGGGAGGTGAAATAGAGGCAAGACGAGGACAAATGTTATCTGTGAAGAAGGAACACACGCTCAAGCATGCTCTTTCAGCATGGTTAAATGTACTTTTAGAACAGGTAAAGCCTGTGGGTGTAGCTGTCAATTTGGGGTAACTGCCTCTGTATGGAAGTGAGGTAAAAGGGATTAGAGGTTGAAAATGTATTGTTTATTAAGTGTTTTTATTAAATCAAAAGTCTGGAAAGACATGACATGGGTCCAAACAGAGATGAGAAGCAGCAAATGGATACAAAATAATCCTGCCACGCATTAATGTGTGCATGTAATATATTCAAAAGAACTGACATGCATGATGTATCAGTGGGGATGTAGAATTATTAATATAACAAAAAAGAGGGTAGATTCTGAAGAAATATAACAAAATATTTGGAATGTAAGATGTGGATTTTCTAAGCAGGAACTCAGAGATAATTTACATATTATTGCCCAAAATACAACTGGGCTAGACTGCCTGGAATGGGTACTTGAATGAAAGCCATGAAAATTATCCAATAACTATTTCGACCATGTACCAATGAAGATTAACACAAATATGCAAAGTAATTAAGTAAAAATGAGACGTTTGTGATTTCCTACTTATTTGTTAAAAAGAGAGGCATTTAAGAAGATAGTAGTGGAAAGAATAGTTATTTACTAAGCAATAGATCTATAAAGGATCTAAAGAAGCAAGTTCTTACATTCCCGTGGTAGTTTTAGCCCTTATATTTTAACCCTTATATTTTGCATACAAATAACCCAGAGATAGGCCGATATGTTGGAACATTTACATGTTCCCTTATCCATAAGGGGCAGGGAAACTAAACCTGGGAAGAATTGGCAGCTACCCATCCATTCATCCTCATCACTTTTGAGCAGAGTAAGAGAAGTAATTTGCTTTAAGTGGAGTGGAAGTAAGTTCCATACACAATATATTCTGTGCGATACACACCTATCCCTCCAACATGTTCTATTTGTTATGCAAAAGTGATTTGAAAGACCTTGAGCAGGTGTTTATCATACCACTGGAATGTGTAACAGGTAAGAATAGGGTCTGTTGAAGCTCTAAATGCAAGGTAAAGGTTTCCTCTCAGTATTCTGTACAATATCGAGTTGGGGGTTAATGTCTTTACCTTACAGTCACAAGGTAGACTGTTTGATTCTCACCTTCGAAGCTAAATTAGCTAAGCTTAACATGGCCAACAAGGACAGCCAGCATAGTACGTACTTATGAACTTGTAAACAAAACTGTGTTTTTATACAGGAGTTGGCATAATGGTTAAGGTGTTTACCTCACAAACACAAGGTACAGGATGCGACTCATGTTTGAGCACTGTCTGGTTATTGGCAAAGAACATGATCTGCAGACTGATTGCTTAATGTTTCTGGGGATTAACCCTTATGTCACTAGATGGGTGGCCAATTGGCTCACCAACAGAACACATACTGTCAAAGTTGGTGACTCCACCCTTACCAGTAGACCTGTCACCCGTGGCGTACCACAAGAATTGGTACTGGGCCCTTTAATGTTTGGAATCTATTTCTCGGAAATCCAGGCTAAAGTAGATGGCCTTTGGCTTACTAAATTCATTGATGATTGCAAATTGAGTGCAATCATTGAGCCTCCCAACAATGTTAACATAGTACAGGAAGGGCCAACAAAGACAAATGACGGGTGCCAAAGCCACGATCTAAAACTAAATGCAAAAAAGTGCATTATTATCCTCTTTGGCAAAGCAGAATTCCCTAATTACAATATTGACAGCACTCCCCTAAGTTCACACCCTGTGGTGCAAGATCTGAAAACACAGGTAAATGGTAATCAACTCCCAGGTTTTCACAGTGGTAAGGACAGCCTTCTATGTTGCACTTCTCATAAGTAAGGGCATCGCATCCAGGTCTAAGGATGCTATAACTCTACTGTACTTGGCCCTCATCAGACCATTAACAGAGTACAATGCTCCCTTCTGCATGTAGCTCACCAGACACCTGCAGCAGCTGGAGAGACCACAAAGGTTTCTCACCAAGAAAATACAGGGCCTCCAAACCATGATTTACGTGGACAGACTGAAAGCCCTGTCACTGTACTCTGTATCGTATAGGCTGTTGAGAGGTGACTTGTGCTGTGCCCAAGGGCAGTCTCTGACCCTTGCCCTGATGGATATGCCACACATCCGCAAGTCAAACAGCACAAGAGTCACTCGCGCCAGGATCTTAACCTAGCCTGGGACATTAACAGAACATGCTAGAGAGAGAAATCTCCCAGAGATTGCTATTTTGGAATAAACTTCCAATTCACGTGAAGCAGAGCTCCTCATTGACCCTATTGAAGTGTAGCCCAACGGATGGAAGATTGCAAATTCACCCCAGGGGGCCCATGTCCCTCATGGACAGGGGTAGTCAGTGTTTCGTACAGACACACACTGCGAATTACATCCATCTAAAAGACGATTGAAGCAACTTAGGATTAACATGGCTAGGCTTGTAAGGGCTCTAGGGCAACTAGCCTAGTAACCTCCTATGTACCTATAATACTGAGAAGAGGGACAAGTCTTTGACACAGTCTGCATAGTTCTTTACACTTTAAGCAGTGCTTTTGCTGTTTAGCAAGTATAAAATTAAAACAAACATTTAAAAAAAAAAAAAACAAAGTCTGAGTGCGCGCATCTGTGTATACATATTACATATAATATAGACACACAAAATGCATATATATATACATATATATATATATATATATATATATATATATATATATATATATATGGTGTGTGTTTGTTCCTTTTTTTGTCTGCGTACGTGTGTGTAAGAAAGAATGAGATTGATCAGCTCCTGCCACAGCAGTTAAGAGGTATGCATACCTCTCAACCTCTTAGCTCAAGAAATCTGGATAAAGCCTAAAATAAAGGGGTACAAAGGCTCAAAAACTGGAATAGATTTTCAATATTGCTCTTATAAAATTAGAAAGTTGCTTGAACAGGATTTGTGATGGCATGCATTTTCTGAAGGAAATAAAGCCTGAAGTTCAAAGGTGTGTCATTATTTGATGAGTAAGGAACCAACAAATAAGGTAAGTATCTGGACATTTTTTGATAAACTTGTATTTTAGTTGGAAAATATTTCCTCCAACACCACTTACATATACTACAGCAAGTCTGAAACAATAGTCTACAGCCATCGCCATTGCTGACAATCCATCTGACCTCCACTCTACTACCAAAGCATCATTCAACACCATAGAGACATGGCTTTGTGACAACAAATTAATTCTCAACCCTAAGAAAACTAAGCTCTTACTCTTCCTCCCAAAAAAAAATCATCCTCATCAATCTCAAAACAACATTTTCCATACTATCTAGCAATAACACTGTCATTACCGCTGACCCTAGCACTAAACTGCTAGGAGTCATAATAGATGATCAGCTTAAATTTGATCTCCAAACCATCACCTCTATCAAAAAGACTCACCAGAAACTTGGACTCCTTTACCGAAACAGAAGACACTTAACCAACTCAGCCAGAATAACTCTCTCCCATGCATTTCTTCTTCCCACCCTCCTTTATAGCTCTCAATTATACACAAATCTTAACACCACACTCATAACCAGACTTGAAACTGCGTATAATAAAGCTGCCAGATTTGCTGCAAACCAAACCTACAAATCACACCATTGCCTCTCTCAAACAGTTGTAGTGGCTTGAATTCCCTCATTTGCTGCTACTACAGCAACTGTTAATTATCCACTCCATCCTCTACCATCTTTCTGCCCTAGCCTTCAATCAATTATAACAAAATATTCCCCAACCAGGACATTATGTAGCTCAGACCAAGACTTCTTACAGATCTATAAACCCAAAACCAAATCAGGATGTTTACTTTATAACTATAACCCTGCTACAACTTGGAACCAACTACCCCTAGAAATTAGGTCCCTTAACCAAACAAAACATTTCAAACTAGCCACTCGGGAATATCTAATAAATAAATGGTCCTGCCATTGTAGTCATCCTCCCCGAAACTAGCTAACCCTAGCTCGTCTCTCATCCCTCCTTTCTCTTCCACTGTCTGTCTTAATATCCATCTACCTCTCTGTCTCGTTGCTTAACATCTACATTACCTTACTACTCCATCGGTACCTATACTATATATAACTACTTAGAAATAATGAACACTGTTTTCCCTACCTTGACATTGTACCTAAAATTTTGTTATAAAAATTCTGACTTTGTACTCTACTGCTTTTCTGTATGATTAGTTGTAAATGCTTTTTGCAGTTCGATCTCTAACATTTGTACCCAACTGTTTTCTGTAACATTTTATTGTAAAATGTTATTTCTCTAATTGTTTTAGCTGCCAATGCAATTTTCTTGCTGACTTTATGCAAAATGTTAATACTGATTGCTGAGCTTTTCTCCTCGGGTCTCCACTGAAAACAAGCTAATGCTCAGCTGGACTAACCCGGTTAACAAATGTAAAAGAAATAAATAATAAACTGTTTTATATCAAAAATATAAAAAAGTATAATAAATAGTAATTAAAACTAAGCAAAACACAAAGACAGCCCATTCTCTAAACACCATAATACCCTCCAGGGTATGCGTTATTGTTTAAAATAACGCACATTCAGGGATGTTCTGAGGAATTATTTACACAGCAACACAAACCTTGTTGGGGATTACAGCTTGTGTAATGTATCCTTTGTGTTAGAAGCTGCATCCATAACAATAACATATAGAGTATACTTCCCTGCTCTATACCTGTCCAAAAACATCACATCAAGAATATCTTGGACAAACTAAAATGAAAATCTCGTGTAATCTCTGTCTTCTGTCCAGGGTTATAGCTGAAATGGGTCCTTCGTCCAGTTGAGCCACCCAGTTAAATTACAAGCAAACAATAAACGGTCGGGGGAATGGTGGAGATTGGGCCAAGAGAGGTTTTCAAAAACAGTAGGACACACAGCAGAGTGGAAAAATATAAACTGTAAGACTACACATGAGAAGGTGGAAAAGGAAGACCTCAAAGGAGAACAGGAGACATGGATGCCATCTGGGACAGTAACAAGTCAAAAGTGGTTTAAGAAAATACTAATTCAAAGGGATGTTACTACTGCTACAGCAACCAATCTGTAGTATTTGCATCTTTTTAAAATCTTCTGCATAATAAATATCTTATCTTTAAATTTCATGCGATGCTGTGACATACTATTCTTTCTGCTTATGGCACGGAATGCGGTTGAGATGGGTCTGCTTTGCCTCAGTCTGCCTTTCTATTTTAACATTAAACAAGCAAATAAATAATAAGGTGGCAGAATCCTGGAATGTGTTACCAGAAGGAGCAGTGCAGTATATGTTGACGAATGTGGCATTCAAGGACCCTTAAGGCAGTTGTAGCTAATGAAAATTAGTCATACATATTATATCACTTCCTCTCTAAAACTCATAGTAGGAATGCCTAATTTTTAGGTAAAACATATGAAATGGCAGTGGCTGAATTCTGTCACGTGTAAACTTTTATTACATATGTGTAGCAGCGTTGCTTAAATGTGCTTTGGGATAATGCTCAAGCAAAAACCCACTACAACAGTATGCTAAAACCTTACAATATATATATATATATATATGTATAAAGATAACTATGTGTATAAATGTAAATAGAAATACTAATTACTTTGTATCTGAATGAAACTTAATATAATGCAATGTAAGCACATGGAGCTTTTCTCCCCGGGCCTCCGCTGAAAATGGGTATTTCCCAGTCGAACTTTCCTGGTAAACAAAGAAATAAATAAATTAATGTTACTGTGCAGCATTTATATTTTCTATTAATATTTCATAAAAACAGGGGGGTCTAGCAACCCCATAACCTCTTCACCTCCACTGCACAGCAGAACTACAAAAAAGTTTAAGAGGTGTCTTCAAAAAATATTTCTCTTTTTTTTTTTTTTAAAGAGCTGGCTACCAATTTGTCTAGATCTTCTTAAGTAAACAAAGCAGTGACATTGCATGCCTGATAAAGTGAACTGTTGCTAACTTTGTTACCATTGTGGTGAATCAACAATATTTATTAAATGTTAAATTATTGATAACAGTCACCCCTGACACTCATAACAAATACTAGTTTGGTTAATTGATACTTCATTTTTTGCTTTCTTTAAAATTTATTTATAGGGGTAGAGCACTGATCACAAGTGACTGATTTCAGTTTCAGCCCTGGAATACAAAGAAAGTCAGAATTACACGAGTGAGACATAGCAGCAGTATAATGAAAATACATCTGCAACAAAATGCTATCAGATAATAAAAATATACAGAGTATATACAATTGCAACGTACATTTACAATAAATCATGACAACTCATATAAAAAGCGAAGTGTCAGTAGCGTGGGTTGCTTAAATAGGAATAAAAGGATAGTTGAGTGGAGTGAAGAATTTTAGTCTCTGAACATCTGGAAGGAAAAGCTATTTTAAGCAAAGGATTATATGAGTTAGAAGTGCAAAAGAATGTGCCATATGAGGAACAAAGAAAGTGTTTCTACAAGGAGAGAGTGCGGTGTAGCTCAGGTATGATGAAATGGCTGGATGAAGAAGTAATGATATTTGGATGATGACAGGAGGTGGGCCGGCCTTAGGCAAACTAGTGCCTCAGTGAAAAGGCTTGGTGGTGCCCTCATCCTGGCCTACTCATACTACCCAGATTTTTTTTCTCCTTTTTACTCAATCTATCTTGCTCTTCATTTTTTTCCTTGCAGTTATTCATTCATCTAGCATGCACTCTGATAACTGTGGAGGAAACAAGTACATTTAGCTGGGGGGGGGGGGGGTTCTTGGGGCTGAAAGGCCTCTAAAAACTCTAGAAACCCCATGGCTTCTGAACAACTTACTCATTCTGTGACTGCCTGAACAAAAACACGATCAAAGAAAGAACTATAGCATTACTCTTCCTTTTTTCCCCCTGAATCCTTTCAGCACATCTTAAAATGGCCAAAGCTACACTGTAATAACTGTGGTGGAAATAAATTATTAAGCCATGAGTTTTCTTGATGCTCCGATATGCATTTTACAGTTTAAACAACCTTTTCATATGCATTTTACAGTTTAAACAACCTTTTCATACAACAATGGCTTCAACAAAAAAACACGATTAAGGACATTCAAATGTTGCTCTTCAACTTTGCCTTTCCCTGCATCCTTTCAACACATGATCCTAACTGACCAAAACTACCCTGTAATAATTAAATTAAGTGGGGGATCTGGGGGCTGCTAGGCACCCAGAAGCCATGGGGTTACAGATGCGCCGAGCTAGATTTAATGAGCTTTTTTTCCCCAACATTTTAATCCAGTGATGGCCTTAACAAAGAATTATGCATATGGAAAATAAACTACTTTTGTATTTAAAGGACACTGTATCCAAGTTTTCATGTTCAAAGTTGACCGAATACCAGTTTGCAATAAACTGAGAAAATAAATGCTTGTGAGGATACATCATCAAATCTAGGTATAGTACCTGCTTCTCCACCCTCTCCCACCTCAAAATATGCAGTCACTTTCTGTGCATCTCCCTCTGGTGTTAAATTTAGATTAAAATTAAGGCAGAAATGCCCATAGTCCTTTCCATACAGCATGCCTCCTTAACCCACCAACAAAAGGTGGCAGTCTTCTGTGTACTTTTCTGATGTCAGAATGGGACAAAATTGAAAAAAAAAAAAAGGCAATGCAACATATTTGCTGTCAGACATATATAAACAGCAATCTTATTTACTGTCCCCAAAAAGACAGCCACCTGTACATGAACTGGATGTTTGATAGAATGGAAGATGAAAAAAAATTAACAGTAATGTTGAGCAAAACACTACACAAAAAACAAACAAAAGAAGTATACACCACCAAATATCTTTAACGATTTAATACTCAAATACAAAGATTAAGCGCTTTCGGCCATAACACACTGGCCTTCTTCAGAATAAAGAAATTTCATTCCTTACACTTTTAAATACTCCTACCAATAAAAAATGACCAGTCACATAATTTCAATTGACATAACAAGCAATAATTGTGATGCACTTAGAACAATAATAATGATAAACTTTGAAAAAAAACTGTGGAAAATTAAAAAAAAAATCTTCACACATCATAATCAAAAAAATGCATTTTACTGCTGCAGTTACTGAATTAATCTGATGTATTTTATAATGTTAATCTTTTACTCTTACCATAATTACTCTGTATTCCTATGATGTAATCTGAAATGTTTATGTGAAATGTGTACTATGCATTTTTCTGGAGCTTTTCTACCCAGGACTACATTGAAAACAGGGTCTTTTGTGGCCCAATGGACCATCCTGACAAACAAACTGCAAATAAATAAATAAAATAAATAATATATTTTCCTATATAAAACTGCTTTCAACCCAGATGCATTGTATGCATTAAGTGAAATTTGCCATCTACATTCTCTACAGTCAAATTCCCCCTCCCTGTCACCAAGTTACTAGGCACACAGTCAATCACACAAATAAAATTTCTTGTAGTTTGAGCATACCAAGGTGTGCTTAAATAGTGCATTATCCATATTTTTGTTTTAATAGCATATAGGTGTTCATACACTCTTCTTCTCAACTGCCTATTGGTTTTACTAATACAGAATGATGTACATGCAGAACACTTAGCTAAATATACCTCAAAAACCGACCCACAATGAAACACTCCTGGAACTTGCCAAATCCTACTGTTAGTACTAACTTCAAAATGTGGACCTTCTGCTATATACCTACAAAATGTTTTCAACTTGCTACTTCTAGAACAAATATTAGTACTCTTATGCAAGGTATCGTGACCCAATGTGCACCCCAATGAAATTTATGAGGAAAGTTAAAGAAATAATGGCCACACTGTCCCCAACCCAAACACAAAATAAAGTGGAGTATGTGGTTTGGAATGACTGTTAAATAATGACAATGTCACCAACTGCACCACTCAAGTACAGCGATCTCCCGTATATACCCATAAGCAGGGCTGGCTTTAGACTGTGGGATTCAGTGCAGAGGCAATTACTAAGCATATGTCAAAATCCACTTACACAGCCTTGGTATGTGGGGGTCATCAGCCCCCAGAAGCTCTGAAGGTCTGGGTATTCTGTGATGCATGTATCCCTTACTGTTTGAGAGAGAACTGTTAAAACTGGGCAAATGACAACAGGATTAGTTACTTTCATCCGGACAATCTCCACCAAGCTGTTACAGCCACTTCTATGTACAATTCAGACATCCACTTATGATAAAAGAGGATGACCGTGTCATGTATTTCACCTTTATGCCAAACAGTTGCCACAGATTAAATATTGCACACTGCTTTAAATAATCATATTACTCCTGCAACATCAAAATAATATGCAAACAGTAGCAGGCAGATATTCATGTTCTTCCACAGAAGACAGTCACAGCAATGATGTCTACTCTGTTTGTGCATATCAGATGTTCATTTAAGTACGCAATCTTACTTTTCATGAAAGCACACTAGTCCTTGAAAGCTGTTTAATGACCTTGTCTTTATTCAATTTAAGCAGTCATTTACTTTCATCCAGTCAACCCCAAGCCCAGCCAGTACTTATAGCCATGACATCTGATCGTTATGTAATATTATTTCACCTGTACAGTCCAAATAAAAAAGTTGCCACATATTTCAATCCAAGTTGCTTCACACAAATCACAAAGGTAGAAAAATATTTCAAAAATATCTGTCTGATCACTGCCGGCATCATTGTTTAAACAGTAATGACACTTGCCTCATGGTGCCATTCCCCTCATTCCAACTGCCACACAAATCCCAAAGCCAGAGAAATTGCCAAAATATCTGGCTGAACACTGCCAGCACTATTAAAGCAATAACACTTTTCATGTCACAATTCCCCCATCCCATCTACTCATACAAATCACAAAGCTAGAAAAAAAAAATTCCAAAAGTATCTGGTTGAAAAAAACACTTTCACTGACACCGTGACTTTCCTCTCAACTCTATCTAGAATAATGTCACAAACTGCGAGATCCGTCTACCACTGAAACTCCTTCAAGTGACTTCAAACCTATACTTGAATGTTGTGAGTTCACTGGGCAAAGCTGCTGTAGTTATTCTGAAGAATTCCATTTATCCTGCTGTTCAAATATGGTGAAAAATGGAGCACATGTGCACAAGACATTAAAGGTGTGTTTAGGTTTTAGCACTATGGTTACAGTTAGGTTAGTGTAGGTAGAGGATTTAGGTTCTGGTAAGTGTTTTATGGTTTGGGTAAGGCTGAGTGTTTTAGGGTTAATATTTTAAAGTTAGGGTCAGGCTACGTTTTAGGGTTAGAAGGTCAATTGTCTTAGTGTAAAAGTATTTTTCCCTCCCTCCAACATTCTGCATTATAGTCCCTCTACCATCCCCCAAATAGACCATACATTCTGGCAGAATGGTGGCCGGGTTCTCTCAGGCCAAGCGAAAGCCCTACAGCTTCTTTGCTTTTGCCAGGGACCCCCCACATCAGCCCTCCATTCCTTAGTACGAATCAAGCAGTAGGGAGCAGTCCAAACTGTTGGTCCTGGGGGTCACCCTACCCAGTCCCTATAGCAAAACCTCTTCCCCCCTCAACAGCTCCTCTGAGTTTCAAATAGTTACCTCTCAAAGGGAAGCAAACTTTCAAATTCTATGTCTCCTTTGGCTACTGCTTTTTTTTGTTTTAATTTCTCCAAGTCCTTTGGGTTTCCAATACCATGACGGGAATGGACCCTATTCCCAAGTCAAAGTATGATTAAAGTTCATGAAATTAGTATTGTTTCAATCTTTGATGTTAGCCAGAAGTGCTATTCGTAGCACCTGCAATGTGCCCAGTAATGACTCCTCCTGCAATTCATACTGAGTTACATGTATCGGTAACATATCTAAATACGATTGTATATTTTTTTTCCCCCTACTACTGGAACTGTCTGAGCATCTTTTTTTCCACACTGCGCTCATTTCTGCCTGCAAATCCTGATATTTTATGACTTTATGTCTCTCTGTACACAAGACACTGTAGTCACTGGGTGTAGCGATTTCAATGATCAATGCTACTTTTGTCTTCTTTTCATGGACCACTATATCTGGTTTTCACACATCTATCTTTTGAACTGCTGGTACTGGGTGACTCCATGGGATGTAGACCATCATTTTCTAGGATGCTTTGTGGCTCATGTTTCCAGTGTTTTTCAGCTACTTCAATATTATAATGTTTGCATAATCCCCACTGCAACAGTCTTGCCACATTATTATGCCTTTCAGTATACAGTCCTTCTGTCGATAGTATGTCACAACCAGCAACAAGGTGTGCAACTTTTTCCAATTCTGTTTTACATAACCTACATTTATCCGTTTCTTGCACATGTTCAATGGACTTTGTTCACCAACATGTACACAGTTGACTGTCTTGGGCCACCAATATTAACCTTTCATCTTTTGGTTGGAATTCCCCTCTCATTAACCATTCCTGCGTTAGATCCTGATCAACATGCTGTTCCAGGAGTTTTATACTTGCAACTACATTTATGCATTTTCCACATAGGTTCATAGTTAGGTACTAGGCTATCTGCCTGAGGGCATTTATAAGCCTAGTCAGAGTGTGTCGGCTTTCGCCACCCTACTGATTAATTAACTGATCCTCTGTCAAGCAGAGCCAATGACGTGATCCCAGGGGTGTATTTTCTGTTACCCATCCAGTCGTCATGGTTTCTCTTGGAAGAGTGTTAGTGAGAGGCTCTGCCTAATGTAGTTTGGAATTTTGTTCCAAAGCATGGGGAGTCTCTGACAGGAATCTATCCCTTCAGCATGTTCTATTTATTGTTGTGGCAAGGTTTAGCTCACTAGAGCACATGGCTCGCAGTAACTTGGATTTCTTTAGGTGGAGCATGTCCATCAATTCTGAGTTGGACATGGCTTTGTAAGTCAGGCAGAGATCACCTCTGAGTTAGCGATATGCCACCGAGTACAGCCGGAGTTTTTTCAGTCGGGCTGCATGGAACATATGTTTGATGCCAGTGATCTTCCTGGTGAGATACTTTTGTGGTCTTTCCAACTGTTGGAAGTGTCTTGTGAGGTACATCCAAAATGGGGTATTGTACTCTATGATGGGTCTGATGAGTGACGAGTAGAGGGGCACTATAACCTCTTTATTTCTAAATGCGAACCCTTTAGTAATTAGATGGGCCACATAGAAGGATTTCCTAACTACTTTGGCAATATGATTGTCAAAGGAGATATTACTATCTACCTGGGTCCCCAGATCTCTTATTACCTCTTCTGTATTAAGGGGGATGTGACCTATGTGGTAATTTGTGGGTGTTTTGTTTTTCCCAAATGGGATGACTATGCATTTTTTGGCATTTAGCTTGAGGCCATGACTTTGATACCAGGTGTCCGTCTCAGTAAGGTCCTTTTAGAGGATGTCAGTGTCAGCCGGAGAGTCAATTATGGCTCCCAGTTTGCAGTCATCAACGAACTTGGTTAGCCATAGTCCTCCTGTGTTTGCCTGTACTTCTGAGAAGTATATGCCGAACAGTAGGGGTCCCAGGACTAAGCCTTGCGGGACACCACTTGTGACTGGTTTAGAGTTGGACCTGGAGCCCGCTATTCTTACTGTGTGAGTTCTGTCTGTAAGCCAGTTGGCAACCAATCTCATGACATAGGGGTTTATGTTCAGGCTGGTGAGTTTTTCTGTAATACCAGAGTGGGGAATGGTGTCAAAAGTCTTGGAAAGGTCAAGGTAGGCTGTGTGAACCACCTTTCCCTCGTCTATGGCCTTGGTAACTGTCTCGAAAAAGTCAACCAGGTTTAGTAGGCATGATCTGCCCTTAAAGCCAAACTGGGTCAGGTCAAGTTTGGAGGTTCCCAATGTCTTTCTTAATGAGTTCCATGATGATGCGGGCTCCATAGCCTTGCAGACCAGGCTAGTCTGGCTTATGGGGCGATAGTTACCAGGGATGGCCCCTCCTTTGTGGAGTGGAATAATCGTTGCTGTGCGCCATTCTATTGGCACGCAGCCTGTGGAGAGGCTGAGGTTGAACAGCATGTTTAAGGTGGGGGGTTAGTTCATTCAAGACACAGCCTGGGACACCATCTGGTCCCATTGACACTGTTTTTGGTTTTTGAAAGGGCTGTTTTCACCTGTGCATCTGTGATTTCCAGGACACTACACTTTTCTGGTATTGTTGTGGGCCCTTTTGGGGGTGAGGTTTGCACTGAATCTATCTGCCAGGATGTTGGCAATATCAGTAGGTTCAGTATATTTTGTGCTATTTTGCACTAGTTCAGTGTATATCTGCGAGTTGCCACTTAGATTCTTAACATAGCTAAAGAAGGCTTTGTGGTTATCTTTTGAATCCTTGGCTAGTTTTCTTTCGAAGTTAGCTTTGGATGATTTTATGAGGGACCTTAGTTTCTTACGGATACTGACCAGGGATGTCTTTCCTTCTTGGGATTTGCTTTTTTTCTGAACTAGTTTCCTCCTTCTATTGCATAGTCCGTTTATGGCAGGGGTCCACCAGACTGGTTTTCTTCTCTTAGAGGAGCGAGTCTTGGTTTTGCTAGGGATGGCACGATCCATGCATCCTTGTAGGTGCTCACAGAGTGCATTTGCAAAGATTTCTACATCTTGGGCAGCGTTATCCTTTAGCATGGGGGCTGTGAAACTTACCGCCTCTGTCTTAAGTAAGGTGAAGTTTGCTTTAGAAAAGTTTTTTACTGTGGTTTCCTTAGTTGGGGGTGGTGGTGGGGTGTGGACATCCAGAGTGATTAGTTTATGGTCTGATCTAACTAGTGACGGGTTGACCTCCAGTGTGGAACACCTGTCGCCCATGTTGGTGATGACCAGGTCCAATATGTTTTCACCGCTGGTAGGGAGTTTACCAGCTGATCCAGAGCTTTTGAGATGATGAATTCCAGGAAGCGCTGGGCCTGGGAGTTTGTACTCTAGTAGTTTGCCCAGTTAATGGTAGGGTAATTGAAATTGCCCAATATCAGGGTGTTCGGTAGGACCTTTATGTTTTCCAGTGTCTCCAGAAAGGTGGGAGTGGTGGTCCTGGATCATGGAGGGCGATCTGTAGCAGGCCACAATTTGCACTGCAGATTTGCCCGATGTTAAGTCGCACATGGATGATCTCAGAGGTATCATGCTGCACCACTAATCTGGAGGTGTAGGTATCCTTGATGAATATGGATACACCCTCCTCCTTTTGTGCTTCGGTCAGTGTTCTGTGGCCGAAACATGTGGTATGAGTTGTAGCCCGGTAGTGCTGGGATGCTCCCTGGAGCCTTGAACCAGGTTTCAGTTACTGCACATATGTCGACGTTCTCCATACTGAGGAGTGCTTTGAGCGCATGCATTTTGATATTTAAACTCCTGGCGTTGAGTAGCATAAACCTCAGTTTTTTAATTGTGTTTACGGAGGTGGGTTTGACTTTTGAGCCTTGCCTAAAAAAGGCACTATGGGGGCAGCAAGAGCCTTGGCCAGTATTCGAAAGCCTAGGGGTGACAGGTGCAAGCCATCTCTTGCGAAGCAAGGCGGCTTGTCAAGCATATTGTCCCAGGCTGACAGACAGTGGATCCCCTTTGAATGACACCAGAAGCTTAGCCAATTGTTGAAATTTATCATTTTTTTCTTTATACTGAGGTATCATTCTTGGTGAGGGCAGGATGCTACTCAGGGTCAGGGTCATACCAACCTGGGCTACATGATTAGAGAGCTCTTCCATGTCTCTATTCATGTAATCCAGGGAGGTACGTCTCAGATCATTCACACCAACATGAACAATGACAGAGTCATATTTGTACTTGTTCTGGAGTGACCCGAGTGCTTGTGTTATGTGGCAGATTCTGGCTCCCGACAGGCAGCTAACAGTAACCTTCTGCTTGTCCAGCCTAGTGAGCAGGACATCAGTGTGCCTGACTAGAGAATCACCTATTATGACTGTGTTAGGTATGTTATTTCGCCTTAAGGGCTGTGATTGTGCAGCACACTGATTCTGTGTTTTATGTGTTGTCTGGTTTGTGATGGGAGGTGCAGGCTGTTTGGATGTCTGCTTTGGAGGTCTCGGATGCTTTTGCAGGTTTTTATTTAGAGCCTACGAGTATGATTTTGTGTATTTATGTGTATTTTTTGCCAGTGTTGGTTTAGTAGGTCTGTGTGTGCTTGGGGGTGTGGTGCAAGTGTTAACCTTCTCCTCTTGACTGTCTCTTCCAGTCTTGGGTGGAGACAGCTTAGCCTCCAGTTTGGCTGTATAATTGCATCTCTCACATATGTTAGTGTTTTGCGGTAGGAGGAGAGGGTTGTCTTTGTACATGAGGCAGTTGTAACAATGCCTCAGGATACCCAGATTCACCAGCTGGACTGGAGTACACACCTGAAATTGCCATTTGGTCATGCCTGAATAGTAGGGTGAGCTGCTTGGTTGGTGAGGGGTGAATAAAAAGCCTTTCCCTGCTGGGCAATCAAGTGTCAGGGTATATTAGTGCTTGCTATTAGGTCTGAGCAAGTGCTGGGCTATAGGATAATTGAGTGCTTAGGTTGAGAGTTAAGACTAGTTTCAAGGGAAAAACTGAAGAGGAAACTTAGTGGAGCTGGGAATAATTTAACCATAGCTAACCGGCGCTGCCCGGCATGCAAAACCGTGCAAATGCAGTTTTTATAGCAGGGAAATGAAAGAGATAGAAATTAGCCCAAAATGGCCAATAAACTACTAACTTCTGGGCTGGAACCACTCCTCCAGGGACAGATAGGCTGCTCAAAGCTCCCCTCTCTCACAGGTGAAAAGACAAACTTCCTTCTATCCAAGTAAGGTATGGGCAACTCAGGAACTTGTAACACAGCCTTGAATTCAGCACTAGCCTGAAAACTGGACTACACTAGCTTAGAAAGGTGGGAAACAAAGAACTTTTTTTTTATATAAAGATGAGGCAAAAACAGTAAAAAATACACTTAAAACAGCTTTAAATGACTACAAATAATCAGAAAAGGCTATTGCGCTTTAGTGTGTAGCCTACAACAGTTAAATTATTTAAACAAAAAAAAACGACTTTTTAAAAGTGCAGGCAGTCAAATAAGTACAATATATGGAAAAAACAAGCTTTTAAATCACAATAAACACTGGAAAAATCAGTGTTTAGGCGGAATACAGTTAAGTAAAGCAAGAAAGTACAGAAAACTGATACTTAATCACTCCAAAGTCTCTCTTCTAAGCTAGAAGGCTTGTATCAGTTTAAGGCTTTCTAGTGCTTCCCAGTAGGTTAGTTACAGGAAAGATGGGAAACAAGCGCAGATGTTGTCTTTTAAACCAGAAAGTTGAACGAGATGGACAAACTGTCCAAATGGTCAATAAACTGCAATTTCTGGGCCAAGAACTACTCCTCTTGTGGTAGACAGGCTACCTAGTGCTTACCACTCCCACTGATAAGCTATAAGGCTTTCATCCAACACAGAAAGGCTTGCAGGTTCAAAAGCTTACCAACAGTCCTGGATACAGCAACTCTATATCTGGACTAGGCTAGTTACAGGAAAGCTTATAAAATTGAGAACAAAAATAAAAAACAGCCACCAGAGAATAAACGAAATTCTCCACTTTTAATACGCCACCAAGAACAAAATAACCAAACGACTAAGCACTTTCACCAGGCTTCAACCACTGGCTTTCCTTCAGAGTCAGCCTTATCCATTTGGATTGTTTTACATTTTATAGTTACAGGAAAGGTGGGAAACAAATGCAAGTGTGGCTTTTAAACCAGAAAGTTGAAAGAGATGGAAAAAAAAACTGCTCAAACGGCCAACAGCTACAATTTCTGTGCCAGGAACCACTCCTCTTGTGGTAGATAGGCTACCTAATGCTTACCACTCCCACTGATAAGCCTTCTCATCTGATCCTTCACCTTATATTCTTTCTTTTGTTTTTTTGGCATATTCAGTTGCTGCCTGATTTTTATCTACGTCTGGTTTGATTTCCATTTCCGCTTGATGTTATGTTGCTGCTAAACTAAGCAGGGAAGTCCATCTTAGATTCATTCTCCTCATGTTTCAAAACTTTCACTGTGTGTGGGTCTAAGTCAGCAGATCATATAATAAACCATCCCCATTGCCATCATCATCTGATCCTTCACCCTTATTTCTTTTTTTTTTTTTGGCATATTCAGTTGCTGCCTGATTTTTATCTACTTCTGGTTTGATTGCTTGATGTTATGTTGCTGCTAAACTAAGCAGGGAAGTCCATCTTAGATTCATTCTCCTCATGTTTCAAAACTTTCACTATGTGTGGGTCTTGTGAAGTCAGCAGATATGTATACAGTCCCACGATTGCAGATCTATACATGTAAACAATTTCAAAGAGGTCCATACTTTCTTTGGAACAGGGAATATATAATCTTGGTACGCACTGATTTTTATAAATCATCTGATGAACATGAAACATCCTTCTTGTTTTCCTGTCTAATCCAGCCAACAGCTTTTGGGGCCATTCAATCACTCCAAACTGCAAATTAAGGACAGGAAGAGCAAATCGGTTTGCATATAGAACTTTGTTCCTAAATGTCAATGCTGTTTTCAGGATTAATTTAAAGTATTCCTTACGGATTTTTATTCACATTTGTTCATGTTTTATTGTTGATTCTTCATCAGTTCCCAAATACATATGTACTTCCTCTTGCTCAAGTTTTTCTATATCACATTCCTGTTCCAAACTGATGTTTTCTTGGTGCTGCAATTTTCCTTTTTCAAAGGTTGCTTGTGCACATTTATTAAGACCAAATAACATTCCTTTTACCATCTGAAAAAGTTTTGACTACTTGCAGTTGTGCTTTCAGTTCCTCACCTGATGAGCTATACAGTTTTAAATCATCTACAAGGAGAAGATGAGAAGTCTTTACATTTTGTAATTGTAACTGGGAAAACTACTCATGTACCAATACACTTGTCCAACGTTTCCTGGAATTTATTAATTCCAATGCCCTGGACCAGCTTGTTCTTACCCCCACTAGAGGTAGCAACATCCTTGACCCGGTCATTACTAACATGGGCAACCGTTGCTCTACACCAATAGTCAACTCCTCCCTAGTTAGAGCCAACCACAACTAATCACCTTGTAAATCCACATCCCTCCCACCCCCGCAAAGGTAACCATGAGAAACTTCTCCAAAGCTAACTTTGGGCTCCTAAAAACAGAGGTCGCTAACTTCACAGCGCCCATGCAAATGGAGAATAATTGCATGACCACCAAATCATACACCAATGCACTGTATGAACACGTACACAAATGCATGGATCTCGCCACACCCAATAGAAATAAGACGCTCTCTTCGTAGGCTCGTAGCCTGCTATAGGTCCCCAGCCATGTCCCAAGATTCACACTCCACATTCCTAAGCACCTGGAGAATATTAGGGTCCAACCTAACACTCTCATACTGGGCGACTTCAACTAACCATCCATTAAAGGAGAACTCCACCCTTTCATACAGTTTAAGTCAATTGTTAGGTTTCTTTTCTCCCTACAATATGGTTCCAGCATAGTAGTGCATGTACCAGAAACTTGCTTGCAGTTTTTAAAACTTATTTCCTTGCACTGGAGTCAAAGGAAGGGAAAGCCCACCTAGTTTTTTTTTTTTTAAACTCAACTTCTCACATACTTTGCAAAGAAATTTGTCTCTACCTGCATGCCATATCATAGACCCAGTTAAATCTGTAGTTTACCCTGTCAGGTACTGCTGTCAATCTTAGGTGGGCAATTAACCTTGCTAATGTCAGGAACACAGCAGCTGATATATAAAAAGACAGAAAGCTGTGGAATTGTTTCCACTGTTTTTATTACAGAGGGGGGGAGAACTTAACACTCCCCTTTCATAGCAAAACAAAGCAAGTAGATCAGTCATAGGTTTAAAGGCAATTGTCAACTCTTCTGACAAATTTACATAAGCAGCAACACAGTGTTGAAATTCTACGCTTTAAATGTTATTAATAATAGTTTGTGTTAAGATAACTTGAGTAGTAGCAAACATTTCTGTGACATTTAGAGAAAAGTCAGTAAATATTTTTTCTTGTAAAGTATAAATGCATTTACCATTTTCAAGTCCCTCCCCCAGCCCCTAGGCCAGAACTGCAGAAAGAGAGTCAGGTGGCAACCTATCAACTAGGTGCACTGATACTGTTCATAAAAAGATCTTTTATGCTTTGTGTGACATCATCCCAGAGGGGGATGCATATCTGTTGTATGCAGATCAATTGTAAGAGATTCCCACTGACTGAGTCAGTCCTTGCATTATCAGAGAGCAACCGTAACATACAGCTGAATTTACTTTAACATACATTTACTATGTGCCCTTGCATTAAGAACACTAATAAAAAGATATCAGAAGTACTTAACTGTGTTTAAATGAGCGCACACAGTGTGTGTGTGTACACATACACACTATATATATATATATGTGTGTGTGTGTATACCTGTGCGTGCAATATCTACGCATACAATTAATTATTTATAATAAACAACATAGTAGAGTTAAGCATCATTAATGTATACAAAATGCTGCTCAATGATTTACTTGGTCAATGTCACACATTGGCTGTGTGTTCCACATGCAATCTCAGTCAATGTCTGTCAGTATTTTTTCTTTGTATTGATAAGTGCATTTAATATTTGTTATTATCTTTGCCAGTGTAGCTTATGTTGTGGCTGAAAAGGGTCCTGGGATCAGTTCAATTTCCTGGTTACCAAAGTATAAATAAATACGAAATAGAAAAAAGGAGGGGGAACATGACAGAAATAATTGAGGAACTAGTAAAGCACATTTTAAGTCTGCATCATTCATGAGAGAGAAAATTCCTCCCAATCATACCTCTCAAGTGTACCTCATTACGAGGAACGTACTTCATTTGAGGTCTTAAAAAGTTCATGTTCCTCAAAGTTCCACATTGAAAGAGTCTGTCACACATTCAGTGTTAGGAGTTTTTTTTTTTAAGTGGAATCCATGGTAAATAGAAATTAATCATATTAATTAAAGGATCTTCTTTATAAGTAAAACCAGCATATTTTAACCATCCTATGACCTTCCTAGATTAAGTTGTTAGTAAGCCATTAGTATGTGTTCCACATTTTGCCCATTTGTTTCACATTATGAAGGCGAGTGTTCCTCATTTTGGAGATGGAAGGTTAAGAGCTATGCTCCCAATAAAGGCATTGGGAAGTAGCAGACAAAAATTTAGAGTCCTACTACTTGCCAGTTGTAAATGTACAACAAGGATTATTTACTGCAGTGAGAGTTTTCACACCTCAGCTTGAGAGTATGGGGCAGGATTTATCAAGTTTGTTAGGACTACAAAAGACTCCTCTTACAAACAAAATGCTTTTATCTGCTTTCTTTTGCTGCAAGTAGCTGACAGCTATTTATTGCATAGAACAAGCTCTGGCAGACAGATAAATGAGGCTCAGTCAGGTAAACAGAGAAGAAGCTCTTTAACAGAAGGTGTGTTTAGATGACAGTGCTTCACAGTCCTGCCATTATATTTTAATGGCATGAGAAAACAGCACCGCTTCCTTATGGCTGGCATGAGTCATATAAAGAGGACTAGTAATGTATTCTGGGAAGAAGGAAGGAAAGCAAGAAAATAAGATCACGTTACCAAGGCAAGCCCCATCATCCGCCATTTTGAGAGAAACACATTAAAATTGTAAAATAAGCACTTGGAGTGATTGTGAGGCATTAAAATAGCTCAAAAACAGAAATACAATGAAAAAAAAATGTTTTTGGAGTTCTAAGGTGGAGTTTTCCTTTAACTGGGAAAACTACTCATGTACCAATACACTTGCCCAACGCTTTCTGGAATTCATTAATTCTAATGCCCTGGACCAACTTGTTCATACCCCCACTAGTAGGTAGCAACATCCTTGACCTGGTCATTACTAACATGGGCGACCGCTGCTCCACACCAGTAGTCAACTCCTCCCTGGTTAGATCCGATCACAAGCTAATCACCTTGATAATCCACATCCCTTCCAATCCCCAACAAAGGTAACCACCATGAAAAACTTCTCCAAAGCGAACTTTGGGATCCTAAAAACAGAGGTGGCTAACTTCACAGCACCCATGCAAATGGAGATTAGTTGCATGACCATATCATACACCAAAGCACTGTACAAACACGTACACAAATGCATGGATCTCACCATACCCAATAGAAATAAGACGCTCTCCTCAAAAAAAAGGAAGCCAATCAAGTGGTCCCCTGCCATAAACAAACTCTACAACAGAAGGAGGAAACTGTTATGGAATAAGGTGAAGTCCCAAGACTGGAAAGACTCCCTTATCAGCCTCAGCAAAAGGTTGAGATCCCTCATCAAATCCTCTAAAGCTAGCTATGAAAACAGAATTGCAGCAGATAGTAAAGACAACCACAAAGCCTTCTATATTTATGTAAAGAATCTCCATGGCAATACCCAGGTTTGCTCTGAGCTACTGCACAATGTGGGTGGTTGGTATAATGGTTAAGGTGCTTACCTTACAGACATAAGGTGCAGGGTTTGAGTCGAGTCTTATATGGGGTAATTGGCTAGGCTTTAAATGGCTCAAAAAGGCAGTTAAGCCTAGTACTAATCTAATCTAATCTCCTATACTGAGCCAACAGATATTGCAAATATACTGGCGAACAGATTCAGTACTAACTTTACCCCTCTCTCCCCCACCAAAGGACCAATCACAATACCAGTAGATTGCCAGGCACCCAGTATTACTGCTGCACAGGTTAAAACAGCATTGTCCAAGGCCAAGAATACAGCTTCTATGGGACCCGACAGTATCCCTGGCTGTGTTCTACATGAACTACAGAGTGAACTGGCACCTCACTCATGTGCCCTGTTCAATCACAGCCTCACCTCAGGCTTTGTCCCCACCGAATGGCGCACTGCTGCGGTCATCCCTCTACACAAAGGAGGTACGACTACAGACCCCAGGAACTACTGCCCCATTAGCCTAACGAGTCTGATATGTAAAGCTATGGAACGCATAATCATGGACCTAATAAACAAGGATATAGGGAATCTCCAAACTCTGGATCCTACACAGTTTGGTTTTGTGAAGGGCAGATCATGCCTGCTCAACTTGGATGACTTCTTTGAGTCAGTCACCAGAGCTGTGGATGAAGATAAGGTGGTTCATACAGCCTACCTTGATCTGGCCACGGCCTTTGATACCATTCCCCACTCAGGAATCATAGAAAAACTTACTAAGTTATGCATCAACCCCTATATCACTAGGTGGGTTGCAAACTGGCTCACAGATAGAACCCACAGTGTGAAAGTAGCGGACTCCATGTCAGACTGCTGACCAGTCACGAGTGGAGTCCCACAGGGTTTGGTCCTGAGTCCTCTCCTGTTTGGTATCTACTTCTCTGATGTCCAGGCCAACACGAAGGGACTCTGGCTTTCAAAGTTCACAGACAATTGCAAGCTGGGAGCCATTATTAACTCCCCAAGTGATGCCAACATCCTACAGAAAGGCCTCACAGACCAACGACTGGTGTCAGAACCACGGCCTTAAGCTCAATGCCAAAAAAATGTGTCATCCCCTTTGGGAAAAACCCAGTTCCCATGTATTACCACATCAATGGTAGTCCACTGAACACAGAAAGCATTTTAAGAGATCTGGAACACAGGTTGACAGCAACCTCTCTTTTGACCACCACACTGCCATTGCTTCTATGTGGCACATCTCATTACTAAGGGTTTTGCATCTAGAAAGAAAGAGGTCATAGTCTCCCTCTACTCTTCCTCATTAAGCCAGTCCTCGAGTACAATGGTCCATTTGGCATGTACCTCACTAGACACCTGCAGCAACTGGAGAGGCTGCAAAAGTACCTCACAAAGAGGATCCTAGGCCTTAAACACTTGTCCTATATGAACAGACTCAAAAAACTCCAACTATTTTGTCTCCTATCACCTACTTAGAGGCAATCTCTGCTTAACTTACAAAGCCATGTCTGACCCAGCTCTGTTAGAAATGCTACATCTAAAGAAATCTCAATCCCTCCACACCACACACTCCAGAGACATCAACCTCATTACCACAATCAACAGAACGGACAGGTTCATAACTCAGAGACTGCCCATGCTATGGAATAGACTTCCCATACATGTCAAACGGAGCACCTCACTGGCCCTAACAGAAATTTTGATGAGTGGATGGGAAATAGAAAAATCACCCCGGGGATCACTCCAGTGGCTCTACTTGACAGAGGGACTGGGAACTAAGGTCGGGTGGCACGATGCCAGGGTAACCCTATGGGCTAGGCTTGTAAAGGCTCCAGAGCCAGAACCCATATTGCTTTCTGGGAAGCCAAATTATGGCCATGGCCTAAGCTGTTAAGCAGACAGCTTAATGGGTTAAGGGCAAGGCAAAAGAGCAGAGGTGAGTGTGTCATCCTGGAATATCCCCCTTTGAATTTTTATCCCTGGAATAATAATTTGTCCCTTATCATAGCTTAACTACAAAGTGGTTTGCCACTGTTTCATGATCACTGTGATGTAGTTTATCAGTGTAGGGTTTATCTTATACATTTTAACCTCTCTTATCCATGAATGTGGGATACTGTCAAATGCTTTTTGTAGTCCAGCCATGCCATACTTAGATTCTTCCCCTTTTTACAGTTCTCCACTATGACCAACAACAAACAATCCTGTGTTCCATACGACTTTGTTTTATTACCCATTTGTTATATTGCCATAACTGGAGTTGAGTTTTCTTCTAAATGACTATAAACTCTGTTAACATCAATTCCAGTGTATAGTTTATATGTCATCGGAAGGCAAGTTATTTGTCTATAGTTTTTAGGGTAGATTGCAGGTTGGCTCTTAAGTAGGACCATTGTTTTTCCTGTTAGCCAGGCTGGTGTCTGTTGTTCAGGGTGCGCATATAAATAGTTCTTACTCCTGGCTAAATCTTCATGTAAAGATGTTAATACTTTTAGCCAAAAAAGTTAGGTACTGCATCTGGGCCTGGGGTTTTAAAATTAGAGGCTTTTCTCAAGTTTGTTTCAATCTCTGACAGTTACTTCCCATTTCATATCCTGTACATTTGAACTTTTTTCTTTTACATCCTGTATCCATTTAGCATTTTTATGATGTTCTACAGGATCTTCATAAATATATATCTATTTCTTCTTTTTAAGATAGTCTTTCAATTCCTTTTACTTTGTTTCCCAATTCTCTATAAAACGGGTCATCAATAAATTGCTTATTTTGTACTTTTCCTTTATATTTATCAGTGTATCTTAAAGTTTTTTGGCTGTGCTGATATTTTCAGATTTGTGATATCTGTTACAATACTGTACATTGCCTTCATCATGTCTGGATATTTCTATTGATCTGTTTCCTCTTCTATACTCTTCTAACAGTGACACCTTGTCTTAATTGCTTTATAGTTCTCTTATTTGATACTTCCATGATGGCATTCAATTTCTCCCCATCCTTTCCCTTACTACCCTGGGCTCCTGTGGTAGGACTCTCTCTGTTATTAATTTTGCTGCATAGTAATGTATCCTATTTACCTTTGTTATATTGTATGAGTCTCTATGGACAGTCCTAATTACTGTGTTAATTTGTTTTATCAAACATCTAACTTTTTGGGTTTTATTGACATTCTGCAGTCTACTTCTTTCATTGATCTTAATACGTTTATCCGGCTCTATTAAATCAAGCACCTCTTCTCTTAGATCAATTCTTTCTAAACTGAGGGCACAGTCTTTGTTCTCCATTTCCTGCGGGCATTCTATAGAAAGTTCCAGGGCATCTTCCTGTGCCATGTTCTCTTCAGCTTCACGCTAGGTCATCTGTTGCTCTTTCATACAGGAACTCAGTGGCCTGTCATGCCACGACATTGACCGTCAGAGTTGCCACAGTTTCCTGTTCTTTCCCTTGTTGCACAGCTCCAACTGAACATTTGTACAGGTTTTCTATGGGATGCTCCAAAGTATATTCATATGTCAACTGATTAGATGCTTCCCGGTCCACCGGTTTCTCCTTAATTTGGTTGTCCATTGCTCTATTCTGTTGTGTTGTTATACAAGTTAAATTTTCTACACTAAACCCTTCACTTTGCAGGTAATCCATAACCTCAGTTTCTATTTCTTTTACTTCTCCATTACTAATACTCTTTTCTACTTTTCCTGTTTTCTTATTTTTTGTATTGTAAAATTTTCCATATCTGGATGTCATTGCCTGTATTTCTCTTCAAATATCTTTAGTGCTGCTCTTTTTGCACTGATTAGTTTTGCTTTCTCCTTTGCATGAATAATGCACCATATTAAAATGTCTTTCTTTGGTACTGTGGTGGTGGTGCTGCGGTAGCGGTGTCGCCTCACAGTATGACGTTGTCTTGTTCGATTCTCAGCTACAGCGTCTTCTGTGTGGAGACATGTGTGAATGGGCGTAACTTCGTTGAAGGTTGTGCATCAGAGCTGGAAACTCTGCATGTAAAAATCTACTGCCAATCATTAGCGGACCGGAGTTCCGCTGTGGCGACCCCTAACCGGGAAAAGCCGAAAGACACGACAACATTAAATGTCTTTCTTTCTCATGTCTATATTTCATATTTTGTCTTCATGTATCTCCTGCTCCTCTCGTTTCTCCTCACTTTCGGGACTAGTTGTTCCACTATGCTGTGGTATAACCTGTGTTGGACTTTCGACACTGAATCCTTCACTTTGCAAATATTCCATAACTTCAGCTTCTATTTTTTTTCCTCTTTGTGATCTTATTTTTTATTGTGAAATTTTCCATACCCGATGCCTTTGTCTGTACTTCTTTTCCAATATCTTTGGGGCTGCCTTTTAATTTGGCTTTCTCCTTTGCATAAACATTGCATCATACCAGATCTCTCTCTCATGTCCATATTTCTTTTTTATACCTTTCAAACGTCTCTAAATTTTGTTTTTTAAATTTTTGCACTTCCTCGGTCACTTCTTTTTCCAAACAGCACAAGGTTTCTTGGTCTATATAGTTTTTCATGGATCTATTATATTAATAAACACAAATTTTTATTTGAAGCTTCTGATAGTTTTTCGTGTGGAAGTATTTTTTTTCCTCTAATTTCTCTCAATCTTTTGTATATCTTTTGTCTGGAAATTCTTGACTTCTTGCATAACAGTAACAATAGATAATTTCTCTCATCTTCATCAGTATGAATGCACTAATTGTTGTGCAAACTTGGCTGGCTCAGAACTCCACTGAGTGAACACCTAGGGCTCCCACTAGGCGTTACCCTTGTTGTGAGCCAGAGCGACTTCCCTTTCACAAGGATGGGAGAGCCAGCAGTGGCCACTCACTTCCATCCACCCTAGCCAGCTCAGACCACAGCACCTAAAACAAGGTCAAGTCATCTACGACATAATCAGTGATTTGTCTTTCACCACCACAGGGCTGCCTGGCTTATTTATTGCAATTTATTTACCAGAAAAATGTCTGACTGGGTTCCTCACCAACTTCAGAGGAGGCTTGGGAAGAAAATCTCCACAGTAACTAGCAAGGGCATTTGGAGTCTTGCACACTGTAATGACTTCAGTACACTTTCTCTGAAGCGGCAGCGCTATGACCCAGAAGAAAACTCTGCTCAAGTTAAAAATTATTCTAAAAGAAAATGATTTGAGATGACATGGCTTACACAGCTGTAGTTTCTTCTAAAACAAAGGGGTGCCAGAATACAGAGTTGCCAAGTGGAATTGTTTCTACCTGTTACTGTATACCACGGTAGTTCTTCACACAGGGCAACTTAAAAGGGAATGCTGTGGAAACATTCATTAGAATTAACACTTTGCTACATCAGAGGCCCCTTCTTTTGTCTGAAGTGTGAAGAAATTAAGCTGTGTAAACTGACCTAATTATAAATGTTAATTTTTTTGGGGGGGGGTTGTAAATTAAGAGGGAGGCGTGACTGTGATCAAGCTGTCTGCTTCAAATTTGTAATTAACTTGTGCAACGCAAAACTGGAGTGGAGAAGTGCTAGTCACAGTGGCTATATACCTCTGCAGTAGATGACTGGAAAGGGAGCATAACCAGTTCTGGCTGGTGGTAATCACTGCAGACACATTATTAAAAATTCAGTGGAGATAGAAAAGTGCTCTTTTTCTTTCACTTGGTGAATACTGTGATTTATTAGGCAATATTTAACATTGCCGTAAAGGGTTAACACTGTTTTAGATCTAGCTCCACAGAAGTGGCTTAAAGGCAAGCACATCCAGATTTCCAGATCCTACTGTTGTGCCTGGTGAATGCTGACAACAGACAAAGAAAAGAATCACTAGTTTATATATTGAGGGATCTATCAGATATCACGGAGATCCTGACCTGAAAGAAAGGAAGCTAACTCTACTGGCTTAATTCATTATCCAATTATGTTGTGGGAACTTTCCAGCCCCGATTTCCCTCCTCTGTGCTTAGTTTTTTTCTGATTTTGATGCATCCAGTGAGTGATGTATACGAACAGAAAGAAGGGAGTCAGTAATTACATCATTTTCTTTCCTGCATACAATCTGATCAGAATTTAACCAGTGTGTTATTTTTCTGCTGGATATTGACTGTTAATAGCCAATTTTGTAGCTGCTACCCAATTCACTGAATACCTTAAATTCTGTATCACTATTACTACTACATTAGTCAACTTCTTTCTTGCAGTAAAGTTGTACTTGCTGCTGCAGTTCACTGTGGGTAGTGTTCAGTTCAATGGATCAGTGACCCCAGACAGTGTACATGCGATAAATTAACACTTTTAGTCAGTTATTTTTGCTGACATTTAGTAGCTAATATGATAGGAGTTTACTAGGCTATCGACCTGGAGGTCATTTCAAGCCTAGCCATTTTATCCCAATGTAATACCATAGATACTCTAGTCAATATCCAGGATTGTATTTAGTAATGGATGCCCATGTCCAGGACGGCTGTGGGTGTTATCCCTGGTAAGAATTTACTGTGCCCTATCCACTCATCCAGGTTCCTTTGAACAGTATCATAGAGGTGGTCTGTTTCACATGAATTGGTAGCCTGTTCCAAAGATGTGGCAGTCGCTGGGAAACAAATCTGTCCCTCCAGCATGTTCTACTCAAAGTCGCAGACCATATTTTGGTCCCTGGAAGGGGTTGTTCTAATCCTGTTTGATTTACAAATGAGTAGCAAATTCATTAGGTTTGGGTCTGTGATAGTGATTGCTTTGTAAGCCAGGCATAAGTCTCTCCTAAGAGGTCTGTACTATACACAGTACAGTAGAGTGACAGGCACTTTAGTTGGTCTGTGTAAGGCATATGCTGGAGTCCCTTGAGCTTCTTTGTTAGAAACTTCTGAGGTCCCTCCCATTGCTGCAAGCGCTTTGTACGGTATGTGCCAAAAGGGGCATTATACTCAATTATGGGCCTGATTAGTGAGGAGTATAGAGGAGTTATAATCTCCTTTGCTCTACAGGCGATGCCTAATCAAGTGTGCTACACAAAGTCTTCATTACTGCAGCAGACACATGGTAGTCAAAGTTAAGGTCGCAGTCAACTTGTGATCCCAGATCACTTACCAGTTCATAGCTCCTTAGGATATCGTTGTTGATTTGATAGTGTAAAAGGACATTGTTTTTGCTGAAGGGAATGAGGATGCATTTCTTTGCATTCAGTTTGAGACCGTGACTAAGAAACCAGTTGTTGGTCTACATAAAACCATCCTGAAGTATACTGACATTTGGGGATTCAATAATTGCACCTAGTTTGCAGTCATCAGCAAACTTGGTCAGCCACAACCCCTTAGTTTTGACCTGAACTTCTGAGAAGTATATGACAAACAGTAGGGGGGCCAGCACTGACTCTCATGGCACCCTGTTGGTGACAGGTCTGCTGGTTGATATGGAGTCACCCACTTTTGATAAAAGTTGTCTGGTTTGTGAGCCAGCTGGCAACCCATCTTACAAAAGGGTTTACATTCAGTTTGCTGAGTTTATTGGTAATGTCCAAGTGTGAGATTGTATAGAAAGCCTTTGCCAAGTCGAGGTATGCAGTACGCACAAATTTGCTCTCGTCAATGGCCCTGGTCACATTTTCAAAGAAATCCACCAAATTTAACAGACAGGATCTGCCCTTGATGAAGCCGAACTGGGTTGGATCCAGGGTTTGGAGGTCAGCTATGTTTTTATTAATGAGGTCCATAATGACACGTTCCATGGCCTTACAGACAAGGCTGGTCAGACTTATGGATATATAATTCCCTGGGTCTGTTGCTAGGCCACCTTTGTGGAGGAGAATAACTGTTGCTATTCTGCAGGAACAAAGACTGTGGTTAGGCTATGACTGAATAGGATACTTCATGGTTGATGTTAGTTCATGTTCTAGCTGGGATGCTGTCTGGTCCCATAGAGTCTGTGTTTTTTTGCCTTGGACAAGGCTTTAATAACCCGCTCTTCAGATATGTCGGGTGGGAGGGAAGTTGTGGGAAAGGTTTGTGATAAGTTTGGAGGAGATAAGGGAGTGAAATTTTCACCAGATCTATCCACTAGCAGATTTGTTATCTCTGCAGGGTCAGTGTGTGTAATATTCCATTAGTCACAAGTTCGACACATGCTTGGGTCATACCTTTTAGGCTATGTACATTGCTGTAAACTTGGTCAATTTCTTTGAAACAGTCACCAAAGCCATGGACGAGGGGAAGACTGTGCACACCACCTACCCTGACCTAGCCAAAGCCTTTGACACTATTCCACACTGGGGCATAACAGATAAACTCTCCCAGCTTGGCATTAACCCGTATGTTACCAGATGGGTAGCTAACTGGCTCACTGATAGAACCAACTAAGTCAAAATATGGGAAGCCACCTCTAGTAGTAGACGTGTAACGAGTGGTGTACCTCAAGGACTGGTCTTGGGGCCTCTACTGTTTGGGATACACTTTTGTGAGGTGCATGCTAAAACCAGTGGTCTGTGGCTGACCAAGTCTGCAGATGACTGCAAGATGGGTGCTGTCTTAAATTCCCCTAGTGACATGAACATCCTCCAAGAGGGCCTTACCAAACTAATGACTGGTGCCAAAAGCATGGCCTCAAACTGAATGCAAAGAAATGCATGATTATCCCCTTTGAGGTAAATGGCATTCCCACTAATCATCACATTAATAACAGCATACTAAGCATGCAATCAGTCGTGAAGAACTTGGATACCCAGGTTGACAGCAACCTGACTTTTGACCACCACATTGCTTCCATTGTAAGAAAGGCTTTCTACATGGCCCACCTCATGCATAATGGTATTTCATCCAGGAACAAGGAGGTCATAACATTCTTATACTCCTCCCTTATCAGAACCATTATAGAATACAATGCACCATTTGGCATGTGCCTTGCCAAGCACATGCAGCAGCTAGAGAGACCACAGAGGTTCCTGACCAGGAAAAAACAGGGTCTCAAACACCTATCCTATACAAATAGGCTAAAACCCCTGTCCCTCTACTCAGTCTCACACAGATTGCTCAGAGGTGACCCATGTCTGGCATATAAAGCCATCTTAGACCCAGCCTCGATGGAGTGGTTGCATATCCGTAAGTCAAACTCCACTCATGCAACCCGCATGCAAGGCCTCAACCTGGTCTGTGACATTAATAGAACTTGTTGGCGGGATAGATTTGTGTCCCAAAGACTTCCCCATCTGTGGAATAGACTCCCTATCCATGTCAAGCAGAGTACCTCTTTAAGAGGAACCTGGATGACTGGATGGGAAACAGAAAATACACCCCTGGGATCCCACCGGTGTCCCTGCTGGACAGGGGAAACCTGTGCTGACTTTGTGGGAACATGGACAAAATTCTTGGCTAGGCTTATAAGGGCCTCCGGGCCAATAGTCTAGTATCATCCTACGAATCTATGACCCTATGTAAAAGGCCTTGTACTTATCCTTGGCTGTGCTTGCCAAGTTTTTCTCAAATATGCCCTTAGAGGATTTGACATGTTGTCTCATTTGGCTGTTGACACTAAGGAAGATGCTTTTCCATTGTTGGAGCCTCGCATTTGTTCTCCTTGAACAGCAAATTTTTGCATTTATTGTAGTTTGTTGATGCTGGATGTCCACCAGGGCAGCCTGTTTTTACTTGGGGCTCTGGGTTTGATTCTCTGTGCAACAGTCAAGTCTATACACTTATGCAGGTTATTCTACAGGACTTTAGTGTAAGCTTTGGTGTAGTTACCACTTCCAGCTGGGGGTGGGGCTTGGAATGTATTTATACCAATGAGTAGAAGGGTATAGTTTGCATTAAACTTTATCATAATAATAGTGTTAAATAAAATATTCTGTTGAATTATGGTTTACATTATCAATGATAATCAAAAACACAATTTAGCAGAGTAAGTACTTTAGTCAAACATTAATTTGACAATTTGTAATTCAATGAAATTTGAATAGGTTATTAAATCTCATTTTTAAATTCTAAATGTCTGATAAAACTGATAAAACTATGCATGCATTAATATCAGTATTTTCAGACTTTTGCAAAAAAAAAAAGGTCATGTTTTTCTTCTCAGTTAGGGCAGGTCTATTTCAAATGATACAATGTTATGTGTACTGGACACAAAGTTAAGCTTCACAATGCAACAAATTTAGGTTTATATTTGACCGACAAGATCAACTTTGCATTCATCTTCAGCTCTGTGTGTGTGTGTGTGTGTGTGTGTGTGTGTGTATACAGAAAGAAGGGCAGAACTCGCTCTTTCACCTGTGTGTGTGTTCTACAGTACAGTAAATTAACATGAGACCCGTGATGAGAGAGCTATTGAAAGATATTACACTGGACACAACTGGACTCTCATGACAACATAAACCCTCTTCATCATATGTCCATTTTTTTCTTTTCTACTCTGTGCTCCTGCTATTTTAGTTTCCTCTCTTTCAGATACCATCAAGACTACATAAATACAAGTGTACAACAAACGCTCAAAGTATCAAAACTTTGATACACCAGAACAGCTGAATCACAAATATTCCAATACACAGCATTTCAAATCACAACCATTCAAACCAGCACACAATCTAGATTTTTTTGCAGGGGGTAAGCCCCCTGCTAAATGTAGACCAACTCTGAGATTGCAATACAGTGGGGAAAGGGTAAATTCCTCCAATCCCCACTGTACAGTGGTCTTGTAAAAGCAGAGAATCCAGTACGTTCAATCAGCTGCGGCAGCTTTTTTGCAGTTCAACAAATTAACTTGTCAATGGGTTACATGGAACCCATGTTTTTTAAACACATAGATATTTAATCTACTGTTCCACAAAGTTTGACTGCTCACGCATCAACTGCCCAAAATTCAATTCCTTGAAGTAGTGATCAGCACCACAGGGATCAGCACCACAGGGAATCGGTGTTGAGATGGTATGACTCTGGGGTTGGTTTACATAAGTTCTGGGGTGTTGGGTGATTGCCTCTCTGCAAAAAAAAAAAAACACTAAAATGTTTGTTTTCGGGGAATTTTTTTGGTGACTTGCACTCAGTTTGATCTTTGTGATTTGTACTTTGGGAAACCACAGTGGACTCATTCTCTCTCTCTCTACCTATATAAACAGAGAGAGAAAACAATGCAGCTTATTGTTTACATTCTGTAATGGAAATGTAATGGTTCATCATAAGTACTAGGCTAATTGCCTTTGTGGGCCATTTTAAGCCTAATCAGTTTCCTTCAAAGGTGAGAATCAAACCCTGTATCTTGTGTCTGCAAGGTAAACACCTTAACCATTAGCACAAATAACTGGCAGATGGAAGCTGGAACCCAGATAAAACTCAGTAAATAGCGTAACCAACAGTTTAATACACGCCAGAAAAACTTCATCAGAATACAAAAAAAGACCAGAATTCAATGCATTTAAATACTCACACAATTAACAACCAATTGCTCAAGTAAAATCAATTAACCTAATAATTAAAAAGGTACATTCTGTTTTTAGTTAAAAAAACAAAAAGGAATTAATTTCCTTATTCACTTGTAATTTCCTATACTTTAAAAAACATTTTATATTAATATAATCATTAAGACCAGGGAACTTATCCGAGTTAAGTTTTATCTGCCACACAGTTTCACGCTGTTCTAAAAAATTCTTGTGGTCTCCTGCCCTGAGATCAGTGTGTGCAACTTCCAAAACTGAAAATAAAAAATTTTTTTTTGTATCCATTACAATTTTTTGTGTGTTTATACAAAGCATTGTTTTCGTCACACGTCTTGATACTATAAATATGCTCTCTAATTCTAACATTTAAGCTCCGAGTGGTCATACCTATGTAATATGCAGAACAACCAGAACATTGGCCAATGTAAACCACCCCCTTAGTTTTGCAATCAACATAACATGGTACTTTAAATGTCCTATCAAAGTTGTCTATCTTGATATAAGGTCCCTCAGAAATGAATCGACACATGTTGCAACTGTGGCAAGCATGCATACCAACCCTATTGGTGTTGATGGTTGATGGCACTGAAGTAGTATTTTCCAAAATTCCCTTTAAATTATACCTGTTCCTAAAAACAAATTTAGGACCAACCCCCAGTGTCCGTCTGATGTCATCATTACCATTAATGATCTTCCAGTTGTCAATGACAATCTGCCTGATCAAGGATCCATCAGAACTGGTGTCAAAGGTACACAAGGTGTCAACATTGTAACCATTCCCTTGATCATGCTGCTGATGGCCACTATTAAAAGAACTTGGAAAGTCTATGATAGATCTAAACATGCTGTCACGCTTGCTAAGAATCTCTTCACTAACCAGAGTTAACCCCTGAATGTCATACCCTGTTGTTAATTGTGTGAGTATTTAAATGCATTGAATTCTGGTCTTTTTTTGTATTCTGATGAAGTTTTTACGAAAGCGTGTATTAAACTGTTGGTTACGCTATTTACTGAGTTTTATCTGGGTTCCAGCTTCCATCTGCCAGTTATTTGTGTTATTTGTCCTTTTGGCGTGCTTTTTACCTTAACCATTAGGCCAATACCTCCCACCCACCCTAAGTATTGAATGGAGTTTTGCACCCTCAATAATCCACTGGCAATGGGCTGATCAACAAATTAAGATAAATAAAGTAACCAGGTTATGTAATTATTAGCAAGTTAAAAAAAAAAGGGACAGAAGATGTCATCGGATACTACAATTCTATTTTACTCAGATCACACTGGGACAGTGGAATGGGGTGAATTCCTAAGTAGGTAAGAGATTGTACTGTAAAGATATAAATATATTTTGAATCAGTTTGAAATAAATAGATTTATGCAAGAAGCAGAGAAAAGGTGGGACACTTACATGAGCTAGCTGTACAATTTAGTAGATCACATAAATTAGGATCATTTTTTCATTACTCGTTTCTGTATACCTGGATGTTTAATGTAAGGGGGTACTTTACTACACCTGAAGATTAAAATAAAATTGGTTGACTAACTTACAAGATTGGATAAAGTAATGAGTACAGTGGCAGCCTGTTGAAATAATAGCAAAACATGACATTAAAAAGATTGAAGTTCAGTACTGTATGACTGTACTTCTACCACAGAAATAACTCAAATTAATGTGGCTGCTGATACTGTTTGTGCTGGCCCAGTTTGTCAAAGTGCAGAGAATTGATGTTTATGGTTTGATCAGTGTTGTATTCTATTTATGTGACTGATCCTCTAGGACTGGATACTGTGATGTGGCACAGAGGGGTACTAAATATCAACATTGGTGTCAGTATCACTCTGTGCATCTTACTACAGTGTAGTAGTACAAAGGCAGCTTGTCACAGTACTACATTGGAAATAAAGACTTCCAAATGTCCTTGAGAGACCTGTATACCAGTGCAACACTGCAACAAAAAAAAAAACAAGCCAGTGAGATCTGGTCAAGGAATTCATTTACTGCAATCAGAAAACAAGATGACTGATTTATGGTCAGATTTAACAAGGGATATGGAGAGGCAAGATGGGTTGCGGATAACAGCTAGGTTGGTAAGGACCAGCTCAAGGATATTAGATCCCCTAGTGGGTAGCTTTACAATATGGTCCAGCACATATGTGTTAAAAGTCTTGGAAAGGTTGAGCATGTCCATTTCTGGAGGTACAAGCGTACCAATCAATGCTTGAGCAACTACCCCCCCCCCCCCAAGCAAGAATGTATTCCATTTCATACTTAACCTCCCAATGGTGTTAAGACAATCTCCTTGACCACGCAGGACACTGCTTGGGATTTGTAGCTTGCAATGAAGTAAAAGTTAAATTTTTAAGGGTGATATGAATATCCAGTCTGATGTGAGATGATGGTGTTTCTGACAAATACAGATACTAACCTGCCATCTGGATACAGCTTAGCTGGTGTAAAGTCTACCATTATGTAACTAAGGAAGTACTACATATTCTTTTCCACCTGTGTTGCATGCAAATTGGACTAAAATGTCACTTTTGCATGTTTTTATTTTATTTTACATTTGTTGACCGGGCTAGTCTAACTGGATATATGTCCATTTTCAGTAGAGGCCCAGGGAGATAAGCTCCAAGATAGGACAATGGAATTAACACAATAACAACTAGGAAACATGAGACAAATAAATCCTATTAACAGTAGCTACTTTTCTTGTAAATGATAAGCTTTCTGGCACACAGTTCCTCAGGGTGGCATACTGGCTAGCAGAATTCTAATAGTGGTGTGCCTTGGACAGCAGTGTGTAAGGCGTGGGTGTCCAGCAATATGCTGATGTGGGTGGTTTGTTAGGGGGCAGCACTCTGAGCTGTGAATACAAATTTTAAAATACTAGCTACACCCCTGGTAATTAGCAAAGTTATAATACCAAAATATTATACCTATTCTTACTAAGAAAAGCAAAATCATACAGGTATTTTTAGGCTTAGTGTTAGGGAATTTGGTTACTCTCATGAAATGCAACCTAACAGCAAAACACAGTTGGTACAGAGATTAAGATCTGACAGCTGGGACAGACAAAGGTTGCGAGCTGGAGCCCTCAAGTACTGGGTACGACTCCCCGTAATCTACCAGTGTAGTACCTCGCGGGCGGTTCTGCACAGGTTAGGGTGTGTCCACATTGACTGGTAGGTCATCACACATCTGAGTGACAAGAAACACCTTACATTCAGCATTTCTGCTAATTTCCACCGTCCTAAACTAAAGTATGTTTTGAGAAAAACACATGTACATTATTATGTACCATAATTCAGCATACCCATAATTCATCACGTAACACATTAATGTAATAATAGAATTCTTTAGAAAATAGTAATAACCATTTAAGGCACAACTACCTACCTACTAAGGTACTGATTTTCATTAGCTGCACTGAATCATTTATGCCTTTCATTGTTTTGCATTCTTTAACATACCAATAAACTTGGCTCTGGCATTGATTTTATTAAGGTTTTGTACTTCATTACGGTACTTTATCAAACTTTATAAACTTTGCTTGATGGTTGAACCTGTACTTATTTATTTATATATATATAAGTATATTTATTTTCAGCTTATATTGTATGTCCTTTATTTTCAGATATATTTCAGAGGATATTATAATGTATGTTTTTAAATATTCCGAAATATTTCGGCTGTTTTTATAATGCATGTCCTTTTTAAATATATTTCAGAGGATTAGTTATGTAGTTAGCATGTGTATGCATTTCATTGCGTTCTTTAATGTACCAATAAACGTGTTTGTGGCATTGAATTTCATTTTCGTCTTTCATATAACGTTCTTACAGACGATTGTAACTGACAGCCGGGCGTGTTAGGGGCGGGGTTTGCTACTGTACACCCCGCGAGATACTACACTGGTAGATTACCCAACCCCTTAGCCTACTGTTTGATCCTGACCATGACAATTAACCAGACATCGCTAACCAAGTTAATGAATGGCTATTAATATTACTACCCCCCAACACACACACACACCAAGTAATTCCCACGAGAAAGCATAAATCGTTTGTCCCATTCAGAATACCGCTGGTCGCTGCAGGTGCCCAATGCCAATCTATATAAATAAGAGATTACAGTCGTATGCAGCATACACACTGATCGATTTCTCTACAGGTAAACAATGCCAAGTCCTCTTGACATCTCGGAAGAGTAAGGTTGGTACTTGGAATTTTATCTAAAAAGCAAATACTCGCGGAACCAACCAAATGAGCAATGAAAAATCTGCAATTAATCGGTGATAAATGCCATTTTTACTTCAACCACTTCACTACCTATTTTAACGTATGCTGCATTAACTAACACATATAACTATGAGCGTGCAACACAATAACCAGGCTGCTTGTTGGTACAATGTTATTTACCAATTTCATACAACTATTAAATCAAGCAAATGCTCTAGACCGATAGACATAAAATCATCGAGTGAATAAATGACCCAAGTGAAATTACCAACTCAAAACATAGTCATGGACATGAAGACAACCTCTCCCCCTTGTTTTGAGTAAACAAGTACCTTACAGCGTGAACATGCTGGTCAAGCTGTTGAACTGCGGGCTTTAACAACTGCAATAACCCTTCAGCAAATACTTCCTTCCCAGAAGGTGTTTCTGCTACAGTAACAGCCGCCATATTGTTGGAAAATAAGCAACATAAATTGTTTGCGACACTGCACACTTGTCCTATCGAGGGAAAGGGTGTTGTGGTTAGTGTAGTTTCACTCAGGAAACTAGCACAAAAAAAGGCGTAAGAGAGAGTGGAGTAGCAACTGTAATAATAATGTGTCACGTTGCGCACATTTTTCGACTGTTTGTCGTAATAATGAACGCCATCCTTTGTTAAATCTTTAGTGTAAGTTTGTGAAAGAAACACAATGAGCGGTGAAATCTCATTAGCACCGCCCCCATTTTTTTCACATGTTAAATTTGTGAGAAAAGTAAGAATATTTGTTGTTAGAGCACTGGTGAACTTGGTTTTGTTCATCAATTTTGAGATAACGTTGATTTCTTTCTTCATTTTAAATTGTTTAGTTATGGGTCATCCGTAATTTTTCGGTCGAGAGCAATGCTAGAAAGACTGCGAGGGAGGAAAGTTTTACTTTAGCAAGCAAACTCCGCCCCAAACGATTTCTGTAACTTAGTCCCTAGAATGTAGCAATTGTGTAACATTTTTTGGTACATGTTGCAAAACTGTGAGGTATTTAGGATTTTTTTCCGTAATTACTATACTATAAAAGTATATGAAGTGTTATTTTACTCCATCTCCCAAAACATGTTAAAAGAACTTATGCACTCATCATAACCTTCCATGTGAGTTGTTCATCTTGCATTCATTCTTACAGATGGGTTTGAAGCCAATCCTTGGCTCCGATTCGGCCGACTACAAAGCTCAAGGCCAAGTCCCGCTCCCATGACGCACCTGAAGTTGCCTCATATGTTTGCTGTGTATAATAATACTATATATCATTCTATCACTCTTTAGGAGAAAACCATACAAAAATTGAGCAACCAGGAAAAATCTAGTATTGTGGTCCTTGAAAAACCGTGGAGGAGGTAGAAGGGTGGGAAGTAAGAATGAAGGCGAGATGAACAACTCACATGGAACGTTATGGTGAGTACATGACTTCTTATGTGAAGTCTATCTCGCCATTCATTCTTACAGACGGGTAGCGTCCCAAGCACCATCTTTCTCGGGTGGCTCACGAGAGTATGTTTTTTAGGACAGTAGACCCAAAGGAGGTCCTGTCAACTTTGCAATGAGTGATAAAGATATGAGTGTTTGACCAAGTGGCTGCTGCACATATGTCTACAGGAAGCCTAGCAGAAGATGTGGACACTGCTGTGGTAGAATGAGCTTTAATTTTTTGTTGTAAGGGCATATTAGCAGCTGAATAAAGAAATGTGATACAATCAGATAACCATTTAGACAGTGTTGTTTTTGCCACTGGCATACCTTTTCTGGAATCTGAAAAGGAAATGAAAAGCTGTTCTGATTTTCTGAACTCTTTATCTATCCAAGTAAAATCTGAGCTGTCTATGAACATCAAGCTTGTGCAGCATGTACTCTAGATTGTTAGTGTGTTTAGGAAAGAACACTGGCAAATCTATGATCTGGTTAAGGTTAGTTTCAGTACAAACTTCGGGTAGAAATGAAGGATTTGTTCGCAGGGACACTCGTCAGCATGGAAAATCAAATGAGGTTTTATGGACGAGGCCTGAAGCTCTGACACTCTACGGGCAGAAGTGATGGCTACTAAAAGGATAGTCTTCCATGACAAATATTTCAAATCACACGAGGAAGCTGGGAAAATAATGCGAGAAAGCATAAAATTTAGATTCCAAGGAGTATAAGGAGATTTCACAGGTGGTCTGAGATGAAAAGTCCCTTTGAGAAAGGCTTTGGATAGTTTGTGTGACATTATGTTTAATCTTTCAAAGCCAATGTGAAAGAGATAGCAGCAAGTTGTACCCGAACTGTTGCTGCTGCAGCTCCTTTATTGAAAAGCATAGTCAAAAACTCTAATATGGAGGCAATAGGGGCTTGATAGGGATCAATGTTATTTTGAGAGGCCCATATAGAAAATCTTCTCCATTTGCTAAGATATAGTTTCCTAATAGAGGACTTATGAGAAGATATTGGTATCTGCTGCGTTTCATTTGAGAGGTTATGGAACCTGGCTATGTTGGGAATTGGAGCAGCCAAGCTGTCAACTTCAGGGACTGAAGAGAGGGATGAAGAGCCCTCGACGAATGCGTCAGAAGATCTGGAACTGGGTCCAGAATCCAAGGGTCTTCCAGTTGATGAATTCGAAGGAAGGGGAACCAAATCTGATGCGGCCACTGAGGGGCTATTAGAATGATGGTCCTTCCCAGGGATTTTGTTTTCTGCAATACTTTGAGTATCAAGGGAGTTGGTGGGAATGCATGTAGGATACCCGGAGGCCAATCTTGTACGAGTGCATCCCTTGGGGATTCTCCTGGAAGGGGAATCAGGGCAAAGTAGCGTATGCATTTTGTGTTCATGTGGTTGGCAAAAAGGTCGCAGCAAGGCTGGCCCTACCTGTGGAAAATTCTGTCCGCTATCCCTTTCTTGAGGGACCACTTGTGAGGCAACAAAATTGCCCTGCTCAGTTTGTCTGCTATCATACTGGATTTCCCCAGGATGTGCGTTGCTAACAGCGCTGGTTGGATGTAGCCCACTCCCATACTCTTAGGGCCTCACAACAAAGGGGGTAGGACCTGGTTCCTCCTTGTTTGTTCAAGTACCAGACCATTGACATGTCCGTCTGAATCGCAATTGTTCCCAGAGGAAGAGTCCTGGAAGTACTGCAATGGTAAAAGTACCACTCTCATCTCCACGACATTGATATGCAGATGTGTCTCCTGTTTGGTCCATGTGCCTTGGGCTGTTCTTCCCTGAAAATGCACCCCCCCCCATCAGGGAAGCATCCATGGTCATTGTGGCCGCTGGTGGGGGTAGGACAAAATGATGACCTATCGTTACATGAAGAGAGGTCAACCACCACTGAAGATTCTTTGTGCATGTTTTTGTGATCATTATGAGATGAAATACTGGAGTTCTAGGTAAGACCATTGAGTGAATAACAGCCATTGCAGAATCCGCATGTGTATGCGACCTAACGGTATCGCTAATATTGCAGCTCCCATCATTTCTAACAATTTTAGCACTTCTGATGCTGGAGCCTTGTCTTTGGATATGATATTGTGAACCTGCTGATGGAGTAGTAAGACTCTTTCTACTGGAAGTCTCAAAGTGGTGGTGGTGGTCTCCAATTCTGCTCTGATAAAAACGATATGTTGCGATGGCGACAAGGCAGACTTTCCTGAATTTATTGTAATGCCCAGATGATTGCAGAGAGAGTGGTGTCCCTGGCTTGTATGAGCTGATTGCCTGGTGGTGGCGGTGAGGAGCCAATCATCTAAGTACCATAACACGTGGAATCCTAAACACCTCAGGTGAGCCGTGACCACTGCTATACATTTGGTGAACACTCTGGGGGCTGTAGTGAGACCAAAGAGCAGGGCTCAAAACTGGTAATGATTGGCTCCCAGCTGGAAGTGAAGATGATCCCTGGATGTTCTGGCCATTTTTGTATGGTAGTATGCATCCTGGAGATCTATCGAGCACATCCAGTTGTCTTTCCCTAAGAAGGGAAGTATCGACTGAAGCGTGACCATTCGGAACTTCTCTTTCTTGACAGATCTATTTAGTCTGCTGAGGTCCAAAATAGGTCTCCAGTACTCTGTCTTTTTTGGAACTAAAAAGAATCTTGAGTAAGTTCCAGATCCTTTCTGGTCTGCTGGGACTGGTTGGATGACTATTTTTCTTAGCATGTTTGGACCTCTACTGTTGCTTGTTCCCTGTAAATGGGTGGAACATCCGGGATTTTTGTTGTCAATGGAGGGGAAGTGATGAAAGGAATGAAATATCCTCTGGAAACTATACTTTGTACCCAGCTGTTGTTTATTTTGAGCCAGGAGTCTGGATACAAAGATAAGCAATCCCTGACTGCCTCCAGAGCAGGACAGTCGGGCCTCCTTTCAGGACCGCTGGTAGAGTTTCCCAAAGAACTGTTCTCTGTCACCCTGGTTTTGCAGACCCCCCTCTGCCGCGAGGGTGCCGTCTTCCATTATTGCCTCTCCTCTGCCCCTGGAGGGGGATTCACCACGTGTGTCCTGAAAGGCTCCTTGGGCCTTTCAAAACCACATCTTTCCTCCCCTTTGACCCTTCGGGTAGGGTCTGGTAGAGGTGGAAAAATGGAGTCCGACGGCAGAGAGAGTCTTTCTTTCCTGCTCACACCTGGTCAAATTTTCCTTAACTTTGGGCCCGAAGAGGGACGAGCCATCAAAAGGGGTGTTGACAAAGGATGACTTAAAGGGCTCCGCGACAGAACACAAGCGGATCCAGGAATGTCTCCTAAGAGCAATTCCTGTACCCACTCCCTACTCGTTCCATTAGCTGCATATGAAATGAGACGCAAGGAAGAGTTCACTATGGAATTGAAGGTAGCAAGCTGGGAGGCAACTTTGAATCTCCTGAAAAGTATTTCCAAGCTCTTTTAGGAGATCTCTTTGCAGTCTCATAAAATGAGTGAGATAATTGAATGAATGCAAGGCAAAAACCGCTGAACTGTACGTGCGCTTCCCGTATCTATCCATGATCCTAGAATCTCTGTTAGGAGGATGGATAGAGGAAGAAGTTTCCAACATCTCATTTTTGATGGCTGCCACCACCACCACCATGGCATCAACTGGCACTCCCTTGGAAAGAAAAGACTTTTCCTGGAGGGCAGAAATAAATTTATTAGGTCTCCTGGGGACAGGCTCCATGGTGTCCAGAGACTCCCACGCCCTTTGTGAGACCAGCTCCATGAGCTCATCGAAGGGCAGAGACACCCAAGAGGTAGAGGTTTGAGATCCGAAAGCCTTCAGGAGAACTGGCTCATCTTCAGTAGGGTTGGTGGACTACCAGTCACCCCTCTGCCTAAGGATTTCTAATATCTCAGCAAATGAGATGTCCTCAGAAGGGGACCTTTCTGATTCATCCAAGTCGGTATCGAATGTGAGAGATTCCTGTGGGGAGTCTTAAGTGCTTCCTCTTAAAGATTCTCTTCCTGGGAACCTCATCAATGGGAATTTCTGGTGAGGACTCGGAAGAGCAGGGGCCACCCAATGGGGCTTCCTGAGGCTCTGGGTCTCTATGCTTAGAAAGGATCTGTGCAGCAGAAGCGGACACAGGTGCTTTTGGGGAGGAGGTAGCCAGACCTGAAGTCATAGATGTCTTAGGAGACATAACTCTCCTCATGGCTTCGAAGGCACCTCTGCTCCGATGAGAAGGGGCTGCTGGATCCAAGGAAACCATTGATCCCTTCTGCACCGGGACAGCGGGCTCCGAACCAGAGGTAGGAGCTGAGCTCATCCGAGCCAAAGCCCTGAGAGACAAAGTCAGAACTGACATGTCAGTCCAACTATCCTCCCCAGACCTGACTGGAGAGTGTCGGCTCCTAGACTTCTCGATCGGTGCCGAGGACGTCCGAGTAAATGGAGCTGATGACACTGAAACAGGTGTCTTCTCCAAAGGCTCAACAATCATCAAGTCCGACTCCTCCAGCTCTGAAGGACCGGTATGGCTTGGAGGAGGAAATGAAGTTGATGGCAACACAGTCTTTGTTTCCAAAACCACTTGGGTCGGAGCTGATAAAAATTTTGCAAATGCCAGTGCCTGTAGCAACTTCTGCACCACACGATCCACATCCAAATTGGAAAGGCTGATCGAGGACTGAGATGAATGGAGGCACTGATTGAAGAATTGGTGGTTTAGGTACCTTGGATACTGGTTTCAGGACTGGGGACTGGCTCCGAAAAGACAAAACGCTTGGCTCCAAGGGCTGTGGAACCAACGTCAATGGTTTTCTTGACTTTTTTACTTCCAAAGAAATAGAAGCTGTAGAAGACTTTGAGGATTTACTAGACCTGTCCTGGTCACTCAAAGCTTCCCGAAAGGACGGTTTGAGAAGTCCTCTATTAACTTTCTCTTTCTCTCCTGAAGAACCCTGGAAGAGAAGGAATGACAAATGGAGCAGCTTTCCTGAAGGTGCAAGGCTCCCAGACAATATACACAATTTACATGGCTATCCGTAACAGATATTTTCTGTCCACATTTTGGACAGTTTTTAAACCCTGACCTATCCTGGTCAGCCATAATGAACTATACATTCTCAAGAAAAAAAAGTACTGTAGTATAACAAAGACACACCCCAAAACTATTTCAAATAAGCCCTGAAAAAAACTATGGGCTAAATATGCTGTGACAAAGTGTCACTATTAAACACACAATCTAAAGCACTGTAAATATATATGAAAATACTGTGACAAACTGTCACTGTTCAAAAGCAGACAAACTACTATTTAAACTACACTAAATATAATAGGCCTATAGAAAAAAATGAAGGCCAAAAAGAGCTATATCTAATTAAGAAAGGCACACCAAAGGGAAAGGGAATACACACTATAAAGCTATAAAAGCTAAAAGGTAACTCTAAAAGTTGAGAAATAAAGTTATTTAGATAAATTTTAAAAAAGAAATTTGTACTGGCCTGAACTATGCGAGGAGTCTCTGATCTATTGCAGTGGCAAACTAGATCTGAAGTAAATCCAGGTGCATCATGGGATAGGGACTTGGCCTCGAGCTGTCTGAAGACCTCAAGCTTGGTAGTAGGCCGACGGCTCCGAACCCATCTGTAAGAATGAACCATCTTGAGTTTGCATTTCCATGCCACAGTACCCATTATTGGCAGTCTGTATTCTTGTTAATCCTGTTTAAAGGATGGCAAACCTCCACAACCCCTCTGTGGTAAATATAAAGGGTGTGGGGAGGTTTAGGGGGACATCAATGCTCCTTATTAAACAGAATTAATGAAAGTATAGCTTGTCATCTTGATTGAGGATTTTATTCCCAGAGTAGACGCTCTTCATTCTGTCAACTGGTATAGCAACCCTCTTCTGAAACAATTTTAAGTGTGGGAGGGTCGGCATATAAATGTGTGCCAAAACATGTATGTTTTCAAATTTTCAATATAAATAACTACAGCTTATCATGCAAAACATGGTTTCATGTTTCTTATTTTGAAGATAATAAAGTTTAAAGCTTGGTGTATCAGAAAAGCCAAAGGAAAAGAACTGTGAAATTTATCAGGTTTTATAACACATCTTACATTATTGAGCAGCATCAAAAGACAACTTAAGTGTGCACCTAGAGTTTGCTTTAATGTAGAGGAAACTCTGTGAGGTTTTATTATGGATTGCCAAATGTCATAACCATGAGCCATCAGAAAAGTCAAAAACATCTGAAAAACTAAAATGGTGAAGGTCTTTTAGGGGGCAGGTCCACCCTACAGGACCCCAACCTCAATGTGGGGGTTAAGCCCCCCAAAGCAAACTTGTATATACCAATTCAAGGTTGCACACACTTGAAGGGAGAAATCTCCCAAAAAAGAAGGGAATTTCCACCAGTGAATACCTGGAAAGCGCAGTGACAGTGACTTGCAGTGGAAACAGCAATCATAGTTCCTCAGCATCTTTTGCGTCTGTTAACTGATGTTTAAGGAATTTTACCTCAGCGACCTGTCCAAATACTTTGGTACGTGACTTTCTTTGAGTCATTTGTACTTGATAATACATTAGCACTAGGTCCGTGCACTTTCTTTCATTTGTTATCTTCATAAGTGATAATGGCTTAAAATGTGTCAAAAGCTTCACATTTCAGGGGAATGTTATTATAAATACTATGAAGAATATCACAGAAATACAGCCGTAACATCAGAAGAGGAAACTACGTCATACCCTATGTGCAATCTTCTGCCTTGGCCATTTTTTGTTTGAATCTAGCCTTCTAGTGCATGCTTTATTTTTATATATATATATATATATATATATATATATATATATATATATATATATACAGACACACACATATGCGTGTGCTTTTTTTTTTTTTTTCCAGAAATGCAAAACACTGCTTCAGGAACAGGAAATAAAATTGTGTTTTAGCAAATTAGATAAGCTCAATAAGATTTTGCAGTAAGATTCATAGAGAAGTAAACATACTGCAGTTGTAACCACAGACAAAAACAAAACCACTGCACCAGATAAAGTCCAGACCAGGCTCCAAAAATATAATGCAAGAAATCCAAACAAAACCACTGCACCAGATAAAGTTCAGACTAGGCTCCAAAAATATAATGCAAGAAATCCAAACAAAACCACTGCACCAGATAAAGTTCAGACTAGGCTCCAAAAATATAATGCAAGAAATCCAAGCAGGGAAAGGATACGCACAGCATAAACCAAACAATGTATTTAGTAAAAAACATGTAAGCGCTTTCGTGTAGTACTCCTATGCTTCATCAGACATAAAATTCTATCACAAGCCTAAACATTTTAAACACTGTTAAACCAATCACTGCTAGCAACCTTTGTCCCTCCAATTAAGTAATTAGTGGAAACCAAGTGAGTTAAAGTAACCTTACGCTTTAGCAAAATAAATACATTTTTAGTATGTTCCAACCACAACTTATATAATAGATTTCAGATATAGTAAATAAAACATATATTACAGATATTTAAACAGTATAATATGCATTATACATAAACCATTATATCATGCTGTTGCAAATATACTAATGTTTTGAGAAATTTAATGCAGAACTGTATCAACAAAGGCTGAAACAGTCATGCCATCCACATAGTTAACTAAATATACACATTATGTGAAGTTTACAATAAGAAACTTGAACTGCTACATGCACACTCATCAATCAAATAAAATGTTCAAAAACAAACACATAAGCAAACAGAAAATATATAAAAGGTAAATAAAAACAAAACCAAACATCATAGCTAAATGCTGCTAACATAAAAAATGTATGTGTATATAAAACTACAACGAAAACTGAAAATATATGCATAAATAAATAATTAAATAATATATTAGGAGTATGTGCACATGTATAAACAGACACACCTATAACTACTATGAAAAGATGCATATGTATAAACAGACACACCTATAACTATTATGAAAAGATGCATATCTAACAGCCAAAGCAAAGAGAGTGTATACAAATGGGGGGGGGGGGGGGGTTAACAAATGTAGCTAAGTTTTCTGTCCCTTAAAATGAGTTTGAGTGATAAAGTTTCATTCAAACCCATACCCTTGTCAGTTTGTAGCAAAATAATCCATTTTTGCTCAATATGCATTGATATTGTAAACTTCATATAAGGTATATATTTAGTTAACTATGAATGGCAGGACTGTTTCAGCCTTTGTTGATGCAGTTCTGCATTAAATTTCTCAAAACATCAGTATATTTGCAACAGCATGATATGATGGTTTATGTATGATGCATATTATACTGTTTAAATATCTGTAATATATGTTTTATTTACTATATCTATTATATAAGCTGTGGTTGGAACATATTAAAAATGTATTTATTTTCCTAAAGTGTTAGGTTATTTTAAATCACTTAGTTTCCACTAATTACTTAATTGGAGGGAAAAAGTTTGCTAGCAATGATTGGTTTAACAGTGTTTAAAATGTTTAGGCTTATTCATAGGTGTGTTCTAGGCTAATGTCCCTGGAGCCTTTACAAGCCTAGTCCATAGGATTACCCTAGCATTGTGCCACCCACCTTAGTTCCCAGTGCCTCTGGCAAGTAGAGCCACTGGAGTGATCCCCGAGGTGAATTTTCTATTTCCCATCCACTCATCAAGATTTCTCTTGAAGAGGGCCAGTGTGTGTCCTTTGCCTGCTTGGATTTCTTGCACACTGCAGCTGTGACCTATTCATTTTTTGTCCCAATGCAAGTCTGAGTTTCCAAGTAATCCTTTTTATGATATACTCTGCTAACACAGTTTCATAGGATCCACGTAGAACACAGTTTCAATATGCATTTGCTCTGCCATTTTTTACCATCCTAATGCACTTTTGATTTCTTTGTCTATTCCTTTTCTGTTGTATTATGAATACAGTTATTTAGTCTCTGTATAGAGCATAACTTTAGTCTGTATGTTATCTACTGTAGGCTTACCTAAAAGCAAGCAGAGCTGCTAAAGCAGTCATTACAGTTAAGAGCTAGTATGGAAGAAAAACACACATTTCTTAGAGCAGAGTTATTTCTTATCTTCCCACTTTGTGGTGGTGTTCAGCACACCAAAGCATTTGATTCTCTTATTTCAATATCTGGAGCCCAGACTTCTGGAGACTCCATACCTCCCTCCCTCCTTTCCAGGCTGGGTATAGCCATACTCCCTTATCTACAAAGCTGGATCATCATCAAATAGGGGCTTAGGCAGGGTAATGGACCCCCCCTTACCAATTATCCTGTTACTTGGCTTTATCTTGCTAGTCGCTACAGCCTCGGACAGCTCACTGGATGAAAGTTTCTCTTTTCAGGGGTAGCCCAGGAGCACCATCTAATGAAGTGAGACTTGGGTAGAGTTATACAACAGACAAATGAAGGTTGAGATAATCAAATTATACACTACAGAAAGCATATCATTAACAGCTCATAGCCTTGCTGATCTGCACCAAGTGTCAAACTGTTGTTGCCCAACCCTTGTGCATTTCACACCTGTGTGCCTGCAAAAAGCAGCTAAACTGAAAATGTATTCATAGTCAACATATTAACCATAAATCCATAGACTTCATGCTGTCCAGATTATTCACAGCCAAATTACAAACACACTGTTAACAATCAACAAAACAAAGAAACCAAGGATTGTACCCAAAGAGCATGGTTCACATGATTACACTCATGTTTACTACAATTGATTCCTTTCTTTACACCAGAACTACTCTTGTATACAGGAATCAAGTATTTATACAAACAAAACCAGCACACACAATCATGTCTCAATACAAGAAATGTTTAGGTTATTAGCAAAAACAATGCATTTGTCCTGTTCAGCATTGTACTGGAGTAGCAACACACACAGTTATGTACTCCTTAGACAACAGTAGTAGTAGTATTCACAGGTACAGCTCTCAACCACTTTGCTCAGGAATCATAACATAATAGAGAGCAAAAGCCCTAATCCAGTGACAATTTTTAAATATTACTCCAATTCACTTAAAGTTAATAGAAAAACAAGTTTTGCTTCAACCTGCATTTTCTGAAAAATAAAAAGTAGGAAATTCTAATGTTTGGCATTATTGACTAATATAACCCTTAGTGATTTACCAGAAAATGAAATGTTTTATGTGGGCATGGCAAAAATCAGGGACATAATGCAAAATAAAGAGTAATATAGCATTAATTCCTGTTCAGAAATTACTGAGAATTAATTTTAGCGGTATGCATACTGGGTTAATTCATGAACAGTTAAAAAAATGCCTATGGCTTCTTTTCTAACTACTAGTGTCTGACCTGGTGTACCCAGAGGAAACTATGCATCACATTATTGTAGTACATCAGTATTTAACTCCTTTCCATAAATAATGAATTTATTTGTTTTATTTATTTATTTATCATTTGTTAACCAGGTTAGTCTCGCTGGGCAACATGCCCTTTTTCAGCAGTGACCCGAGAAGAAAAGCTCTGTTACAAAAAAGTTAGAAATACAGAGATTATTAAACAATTGGAGGAATAAAGTTTTTGTCTTATACATGGCTAGAATAAAAAAAAAATCATACAATATTTGAGAAATACATAGTTATAACAAAGGAACATAAAACAATAAATATAATGACATGGATTAAAGAGAAGTTATGACACACAGAAATCAGATTGAGTCCTCTCATTATTAAGTTAAAAAAGTAAGCCTAGAGAAAAAAATAAATAAAATAAATAAATCATGATACATTTGTTCTTCAGGAGTAGACTAATGTAGAAGATGAAATGAAATGACTGGAGGACAGTAAATGGTATAGGAATAGTCTGAGCAAAAGGTTATGTTACTCAATAGATAGGGGATAAGATGAGGGAACAACAAAGGTTAAAGGAGAAATAGGGTAGCGCCTGAGGAGGTAGCATTCAAGTGGGGTCATTACAGGAGCAGATCCAGGATTCCTTTAATGCTATTTTAAAACTGGGTGTGTTGTTAAATGAGTGGATGTGGAGAGGAAGTTTGTTCGAAACAGAGGTGACTGAGTGACTGTAACGTATTTTGCCAATGGATTTGTTGGGTTTCGAAATTTGCGGGAAGAGCTGGCCAGAGCCACATAGGTCATGATTAGGAATACAGGGGAGATAAGGTTTGCCAGAGATGGACATGGGTCAGGTGGAGCTGTGGTAGGAAAAGATGATGTTGAAATTCAAGCCAGGAAAGGCAGTGGTGTGATCGATAAGGGAGATTACTGGTGAATCTAGCTATTTTATTGTGAGTTTAAGTTTAGTAGACAGGTTTTTTTGGATGTTGGTAAATATTGGGGTGGCATATAGTAGGATGGGGAGTAGGTAGGCTTGAGTAAATGACAATTTAGATTCTGGAGTTAGGAATATTTTGTTCCTATACAGTAGTCCAAGTTTTTGGTGTATTTCTAATGCAATTATTGATGTGGATGTCAAATTTAAGTTCATCATCCATGTAAAGCCTGAGGAGTTTATTGTGAGATTCAGCTTTGATAGTAGTGTTATTTAGAGAGGAGAAAGAGAAGAAGGGCTTGAGGTGTTGGAGAGATTTAAGAAGAAAGAGTAGGAGTTTAGTTTTGTTAGGGTTAAGCAGTAGTTGATTGGTAGTGAGACATTTTTCAACCGAGTGCAGGGATTCTTGAGTGAGAGTGAGTAGGTGAGGAAGATTGTCAGATGTGGAGATGATAGTTGAGCCGTCAGCATATTGTATAAGAGTGAAGTATGGGTAGGATTAGTAGAGATTGTTAGTAAAGATATTGAATAACAGGGGCCCCAGGATGGAGCCTTGGGGAACCCCAGTTTGAACGGAAAGGAATGGGGAAGTTGCACAGAGCCATTTAACAGACTGTAGTCAATCAGATAGGTAACTACAGAACCAGCTGAGAGTCGAGTTACAGAGGTTGGGGTATGCTAGTTTAGAGAGAAGGAGGGGTTGTGAGATAAAATGTCAAAGGCTTTAGAATGGTTGAGGAACAGGCATGAAACTAATTTGTTATTGTCAAGAGATGTAGTAATAGAATGAATAAATCATATAAGTGCAGTAGTAGTGCTGTGATGAGGTCAGAAACCATGTTTTGTGGGTGTGAGGAGGTTCTCTTGAGTGAGATATGAAATTAGCTGTTTATGTATACACTTTTCAAGAATTTTAGAAAGGGGGGATAGAATATGCCTGAAATTAGAGGGATCAGTGTAGTTAAATCCTTTATGTAGGGTATAACATAACATTTTTTCCAGATGTCAGGAACAAGATTTTTCCTGAAATGACCGACTGATAAGTATGGAGACTGGATAGGCAATGGAGGAGGTGGCTATCTTGAGGCAGAGAGGTGGTAGGTTATCAGCAGAGGGGGAGCATGGTTTAAGTTTATTGAGAAATGATCGGATACCGGAAGTGGGGATTGGTTTACTGGAGAAAGGAGTAGAATAGAAAGGTGGGGAGAGGTAGCAGGGGTAGGATAAGTTTTAGATTTAAGTAAGTTCTGTATGGAGTTAATGAAAAAGTTCAACAGAGTGGCATTTTTGATTGGGGAGGGGTTGGGGGGAGATGGGTTTCCTGGGTGTAATAGCTTGTTGCTAGTAGTCCAGAATTTTGGGGGGTTGGAATGAGGGGTTTTTTTTGTTGATTAAGATAAAATGTCTTTTTGTCTAGGTTGATTTGTTTTTTGGTTACACTTCAAAGTTCTCTATAGAGCTGGTGATTGGCAGGAGTTTTATGCTTATGCCAGGATTTCCAAGCACCGTCTCTTCTCTGCATGAGGGAGAGAGTGTCTTTGGTTATTCAGCAGGCATAGTTGGTTTTAACCCTTATTTTCCTGATGGGGCCAAGGAGTTGAGAAATATTCTGTTAAATTTTAGGACAGCTTCTTTGAGAGGGAGGTCAAAAAGGAAAGACCGATTGATGCAAGAGAAAATTTGATTAAGTACCTCTGGGTCAAAATTAGATAGGCTGTGGCAGTCTCTAAATGTATGTGATTTAGATGCTTGGGAGGAGTGGTGCTGGATGGAAGTTGGGAGGGGATCACTAAGTGAGTCAGGTGGAATAGAAGGGTTATGATAGCGATTGGGGTGGGAGGTAAGAATCCAGTCCAGAGTAGAGCCAGAATTAGATTGTTGGTTGATACGAGTGAGAGAGGTTATGAGTTGTGAAAAACTATATAAGTTAATCCTTGCAGTGGGGGAGGTAGAGGACAGAATGTTCCAGTCAATGTTAACATCACCTAGAATGATGGTTTCATAGGAGATGGTTTGAAAGATCCAAGAAAGGAAGAGTTCGAGGGTAGGGATGTTGTTACCAGGAAATATATATTTGGAAGCAATGGCAATTTTTTTTATTAAATTACAGTTGACTATAAGTATTTCAGCTAGGTGAAAACTAGGAGGGGTGAAAGGAAGGGGATGGAGGGAGAGATGTTGAGAGTATAGTATAACTACAACTCCACCTTTTTTGTAGGTCTGTCTTGACGGAAGATATTGTAACCAGAGGGTAAGATTTAATTATTAGATAAGTGACGTTTTAGCCAAGTTTCAGGGGTGGAGAGAATATCAGGAGTATAGAGTGATATCCTGGAATGGAATTCAGTGACTATGGATAGTAAGAGCAATCATTTTAAGGTTTTTTAGTAGTTGAGGTAGTATATACTGTAGTTGGGGGTTGATTTGAGAAGAGGAAGAAGTTACAGGACTGGAGAGAGATGAGTGGAGTGAGTGTCAGGACCTGGATTGGAATGAATATCACCTGAGAGAAGCAAATTAAATAAGGAAGTGGAACTGGTGAGAAGAGAGTTGTGATAGAAAAATTTGATTTTAGATTTGAGGGGAAAGAATGTGAAGGAGAGAATTTAATTTTGTAGAGATAGGCAGTGTGATGAGAGAAGAAAGAAGGTGACAGGGGGAAAGAGTAAGGTTTTGTGGTGTGGTAACATTGGTGTGGAAGGGTAGAGCTGTGGTACAGGTCTGGTAGTGAGTGATGATAGGATATGGAGATTGATAGGGGGGTATACAGTGTTATAGAAAGAAAGAAATGTAGCATTTTGACAAGAAGAGTGAAAGGGAGAAGGGAGGTTATCAGGTGTGTAAAGTACGAAAGGATGGAAAGTAAAATGTATAGAGTAAGTGGGCCTAACCTAGTAATCAAAATGGCCAAATCTAAAACAAAACCTATCAGCTGGAGAGGTAAATGGCAGGTTAGTGCAGGCTCAAGTGTTAATAGCAGCACTGTTGCCTAATGTAGTAAAATCTATTGTTTTATATGTTCAAGAGCTACTATTGTATTGGAGAAATGTAGAGATGTGTCTGGGGAGAGAAAATATTTTTGGGGGGGATCTTAAGAAGCCTGCTCATGTGCTCACTAATAAAATAAACAGGAGGCTATATTAATCCAAATTATTAGAAAGCCTTGCTTTACAAAGGTGAGAACATACTCTATCACTATATGTAAAATTCACAGGGGTTGGACAGACTGTAGCAGGAATGTCCATTCTTACTGGAGGGAAACTACACACAAAATGCTTGTTTTAACTGTAAAAAAATAGGAGGCAATTAAGTGGTATGAAGAAGGTACCATAGAGCAGAGAGCATAAAGGGTGGGGTAAGATAAAAAGGTTAGAATGGTAAACAAATGCAGTTATAAAGCAATGAACAGTAGCTATAAGTTATTTTTCTGAACAGTAGATATGTTATTTTCAAGTAGTTCACTCTAGTAGAGTCAGTTAAATAATGATATCACAAGTTTCACACAGGTGATGAAGCTCAGTCATGTAAATTTGCATGTCAGTAAGCCGTATACCATGTATAACATTAGCGACTAACTCTAGGATAATGCCAACAGTGCACAAGAAGAAATACACAGAACATATGTTCAATGCTGGTTGAATGCTGCTTTGCTATACTATAGATATCATAAGAGGGATGGGCTAATATTTCCATATACTCATCATCTTCTTTCGGCTGTTCCCATTAGGGGTCGCCACAGTGGATCATCTGTTTCCATTTCTTCCTGTCCTCTGCATCTTGCTCTGTCACACCAACCACCTGCATGTCCTCTCTCACCACATCCATAAACCTTATCTTAGACCTTCCTCTTTTCCTGTTACCTGGTACCTTCATCTTTAGCATCTTTTTCCCAATATACTCAGCATCCCTCCTCAGCACATGTCCAAACCAACATAATCTTGCCTCTCTGTCTTTGCCGCCAAACCTTCCAACCTGGGCTGACCCTCTAATATACTTATTTCTAATCCTGTCCACCCTCGTCACACCCAGTGCAAATCTTAACATCTTTAACTCTACCACATCAAGCTCAAACTCCTGCCTTTTTGTCAATGCCACTGTCTCCAACCCATATAACATAGCTGGTCTCACTACCATCTTGTAGACCTTCCCTTTCACTCTTACTGGTACTCGTCTGTCACAAATCACTCCTGACACTCTTCTCCACCCACTCCATCCTGCCTGTACTCTCTTCTTCACCTCTCTTCCACACTCACCATTACTCTGAACTATTGATCCCAAGTATTTAAACTCATCCACCTTCACCACCTCTACTCCTTGCATCCTCACCATTCCTCTATCCTCCCTCTCATTCACACACACATATATTGTCTTAGTCCTCCTGACCTTCATTTCTCTTCTCTCTAAGAATGACTAAATGATTCAGTAAGAAAGCATGGAATCAGTAACAATGTAAAAATAAATCTCTCGTCCCAATTAGAACACCTTCGGTTCTATGAAAGAAGAAGCTCTAGCTACAGTTCCAAACAGAAATGCTTCTTACAGCTGATGAGTGGTAAAGGAAATGCTCTACTTTAAATATGCAGTCAGACTATAGCACAATAAGCAGGGTTATTGTAAATTATATACAAAGAACAGCAAACAGGTTTAAAAAGCCAAAAACCTACAACATAAAGTCAGCAGGTAGAGTGTTGAATAGCAAGCATACTGAGTTTAGGATGCCACAGATTCAGCAAGGGCCAGGAGGTTCCATTACATTTTAAAAAAATGGCACCCAGAGGAAAAAGCAATTAAATAAATTTGGGAATTAAGTGGAGGGATGGGATCACATGTATAGCAGTGTTCCATGTGCACATGGGTAAACAAAAGCCATAGACTGAAGGTTAAAGCAAGTGATATAATGATAAAATAAAGAAAAGAATTACCCTGGTAATCAAAATGGCCAAATCTAAGATAAAAACTATCAGCTGGAGCAGTAAACAACAGGTTAGTGCAAGCTCAAGTGTTAATAGCAGCACTGTTGCCTAATGTAGTAAAATCTATTGTTTTATATGTTCAAGGGCTACTATTGTGTTGGAGAAATGTAAAGATGTGTCTGGGGAGAGAAAAGACTGGGGCAGCAAATCTTAAGAAGCCCGCACATGTGCTTGCTAATCAAACAGGAGGCTATATTAATCCAAATTATTAGAAAGCTTTGCTTTACAAATGTGGGAACATACTCTGTCACAATGTTTAAAATTCACAGGAGTTGGACAGACTGTAGCAGGAACGTTTGTTCTTACTGGAGGGAAGATATACACAAAATGCTTGTTTTAAAATATAAAGTCAGCCAGTAGAGTGTTGAATAGCGATCACACTGAGTTTAGGATGCCTCGGATTCAGCAGGGGCCAGAAGGTTCCATTACATTTTTTTCCTAAAATTTTTTTTTTTTATTTTTCAAATACATTTGAATGAATTCCATACTATTTATACATAACATCTTAAATAACTATTTACATTAGCCTGACACTATAACAGATCTTAAAGTATACAGTTACAGTATGTCAAATCCATTAAGAGTGTCTGATCAATTATTGTATAGTGTCAATCAGTAATAAGACTTTTCCCCAAGTGTTGTTGATAAATGGCTTTTGATAAATTCTTAGTTCTTTAATTTTAATTTCCAATAATGCTGTGGTCTTCAGTAGGCTGCAGAAGTCTTCCAAAGTTGGTACTGTGTTTGTATTCCATCTTCTTGTTATACACTTCCTTGAAATTGCAAGTATGGTCCATACTAGATACATGTTTGACCTATTCAAATGAGGACTTTCATTCACATGTAATAATACAAGAGCTTTAGTTAAATAAAATGATTTATTAAATAAAGCTTGTAGAGAGTTATTAATACCATTCCAAAATGATAAACAATCCACAAAGCACTGAATGGCATTCTACTTCAGCTGTCCGGTGCCTGGCTTTTCCTCTATTCAGTGCTTTGTGGATTGTTTATTAGTTTGCCTTTTGCACTGTTATTCCATTTCTTTGGTTTATTACCATTTCAAAATGGCTTCATTTTAACACGATCAAAGAAAATGTGGTTCCAATCTGCATTTAATATTTGCTCACATCTCCAACATATTCCTTTTATGGAAGAATTAATTTTACTGATTCTATCTGGGGTTAAGAATTCTCTGTGCAAGCATTTCCAATTAAAAACTTTCCAGTATTGTGTAAAGGGTGTATATTTATCGATACTAAGATATTTGTTTTAATATCTTTAGTTAACTGTACTGAGTGTCCTTTTGTTATATATTTCCAATATGAGGTTTTGGGTGTTGTTTTATAGTTTATCAATATTTTGTAAAAATTTTGAAATACTGTTTCCCATGTCAAAGTCATTATATATGATTTCATATATGTATTTCTTTAAATGAAGAATTGTTAATTATCCTACTTAAATCTTGCGGATATGACAGAATACTCTGTAAAGTTAGCCAGTCCTGTTGTGGAATTTTGTATGTTGTTTTTATTACTTGCATATCTAAAACTTTTAGTTTTTTGATACATTGGAGCCAACAAACATATCCTTTCTGTTCCCAGGAATTAATAATTTCTATATATATTTTATGTGGAAAGTTCTTTGTGACTATAAATGGTGTTAAAAGATCAAACCAGATTTTTAAATCTATATTTGCATTAATAATTTTCCTAAATGAGTCAATGTAATAATTAATCATACGAGTTTTAGTGGGTTTGGTTATGTTATATTGCATACTAATACATATGTGCCATGGCAAATTGTTTTTATCTGTTATTTGAACATTTTTTTGTAAATCAAATTCATTTATTGATATTACAGTTAGTAATTCTTTCTAATTTGCAGAGTAATTTGGACTTATCCAGTCTGAGATTGTTTTAGATATTGATGCTTTTATATATGTTTCTGTATCGGGAAAGTTTAATCCTCCCTGTTTCCATGGTCTGATATGATGTATTAAAGCTATTCTGTTTCTTCTGGGAAACCATAACAATTTTATTAGGCATGAATTTATTTCTTTAATATATTCCTTTCTGGTAACAATTGTTTTGCCAAGGCTGTATATAGGATTTTGGGCAGTAAAACCATTTTTATTAACTGTATTCTATCTTCAAATGTTAATACTATTTTGTTCCATTTTTTTCCACAGAGATTTTAATTGTATTGATGATATTATTGTAGTTTTTTTTAGACCAATTCATTATTATCCTTGCATAACTCAATTCTTAGATATTTTAAGGTAGATTCTTGTTTCCCTATGTGATCCCCCTTAGTCTGCAGTTCATTTAAAAATAAAAATTTTGATTTTGATTTATTGAAATGGAGTCCTGAAGTCATGTGAAATTTGTCAATTAATATATCTATTTATTCTAATGTCTCTTTTGTATTAGATAATGTTAGTAATATGTCATCAGCAAATAACATTACTTTAGAATTATATTGTTAATAAACATCTATTCTTTTGGTTTTTATTTTGTTCCAAATTGAATCTGCCAATATTTCAATAGCCACAGCAAATAGAATTTGTGACATGGGACATCCTTGTTTAGTGTCTTTTGTTATATGTATAGATTCAGAGGTCAAAGGACCTAATTTGACATACTCTAAATTATTTGTATATATATTCTTTAGGAGATACACAAAGGATGCAGGAAATTCAAATAGCATTAGGATTTTGAATAAATAGTCCCAATTTGGAGAATCAAAGTCTTTCTCTATATCTAACCCAATTATGAGTGTTTATTTTCTTTATTAACAATCTATAAGATAAATTATCCTTTTAATATTGTCATGCGTGTGTCTATGATATATAAATTCAGTTTGATCATGATTTATTGTTTTGGATAGTGGTATTTTCATTGTGTTAGTTAATATTGTCAAATATCTTATAGTCATTATTTAATAATGATATAGGTCTATATGAGGTACAGAGGTTTGGGGATTTGTTTTCCTTTAGGATTGGTATGATTAAGGAATATCTCCAAGAGGGTGGTATTAAAGCTTGTGACTGAATTTCTAATAGAGTTTTATGGAAGAGGGATAGTATCTTTGGAGGAAAAAAATTATATATTTCCATAATTATGCTATCTATACCTGTAGTTTTATTATTTTTACCCTCTTTTATTGTATCTGTAATTTCTTTGTAGGATATTGGTGCTTGCATATCTAGTTTTATTTTTATTGGTATTTTTATATTAGAACATTTTTCATCTAGATTTAATTGGTCGATATGTATATTTTATTTTTGGAAATGTTCCATATAGTGATTTCTATAGGCATCAAGAATTTCACCTATATCTAAGACATTTTCCCTTTCTTTTCATGGAAGATACTTTTAATGTTATTAGCTTTTGATTGTATTTTGATTCTTGTGGATAAAACATGTCGATATTTGGGAGAAGTGGCCAAGGTATTAATTTTTAGTTTTTCTAAATCTAAACTTGTTTTATGTGTTAGAACTTTGTTGTATTTATTGTTTAATACTTTTCTTTTTCATCTCCAAATTATTTTGATTTTTTTCAGCTTTTACTGACAAAAGTTTGGATTGTAGATCTAATAATTCAGAATCCCATTCTCTGATTTTTTTTTAATACCAAGTTAGGGTTTTACCATATATGTAAGCTTTTAATGAGTCCCATATCATTATTTTATTTATCTCTGTGGTGTAATTAATATCTAAGAAGAACTGTACTTCAGATAATAACCAGGGTTTGAACTGTCTAATTTTGGTTATATATATTGGAATTCTGGAGTTAAAGATTAATGGTTTGTACCCATTTTGAAGTTTTAGTATCAACAAATTATGGTCTGAGAAGGGGCACGAAGTGATTGAGAAATTATTGATTTTAGAGTGTAAGTCATGGGCAGCAAATATTTTATCTATTCTAGTTTGGGTACCAAATCTGTGATCTTGATGGGGAAAACAACAAAAATTTATCTTCTTTAAATTTGAAAGTATCTACAAGATGAAATGATTCTACCCACTTGTTTAAAGCTTTTGATAAAGCAGATGTATGCAGCGGTCATTTATTTGTAGTTTCAGAAATATCAAATATATAGTTAAAATCTCCTCCTAATATCAAGTTGCCTTTATAATTATTGGAAATGAAATGTGTTTTTAACAGTTCCTGTTCCAATGCCTGGGAACCAGTACAGATTGGCTACGGTCCATATTCTATTATATTTAACTATTACTAATGCAATAAGGCCTTCTTTATCTTCATACTTATAAATGATTTCTGGGTTAATCACATTTGTTTTCCATAAAATTGTTACCCCTTTTGTCTTTGTCTTATAAGTGGATTGCGCCAATATCATATATTCCTTAGGATTCCATTTGTAATTGTCATTTGTTTTGAAATTAGTTTCTTGAAGGAAGACAATTTGTGCTTTGTTCAGTTTTAAATATTTCAGTAGATTTGTGCTCTTGCTAGGATTGTTTAAGCCGTTGGTATTTAAAGATAATAAAATTAAATTCATCTTAGGTTATGTAGACTATGTATTTTTTGTTTTATTGTGACTATTAGAATTTTCCTCTGATAACTATAAGGTATAAGTTTGAGCTTTTAAAGGAAATTATCAGTTTTATACTTTTGAGTGTTTACCAAAAAAGTAATGCTTTGGTCAGGCATACTAAAAATGTTTTTGTGAAATAACACATTTAAATTAATAAATGTTAACAAAACTAAGAAACACACTAGCCATGGAATGAAAATCATTCCTAATCTGATGGATAAACCTAAGTCCATCAGATTATCACTCATACCTTGACAATCTAGAACATCTGAGCTCCATAAATTGAATTATCATATGGAGAATATTTGTAATAGGAATAAGCAATATTTATATTATTTTGAACATATATAGTACTATTGTAGATTAGATAGAATCCTAATACAATATAAATGTCTACTTATTGTATAAGCAATTAATATTTACATGAAAGATAGATGACAAACAATTCAATCATAGTAAAGTACGATATATCATATATAAAACCTCAGTAAAAGATTATAGCACACAGTTATTTAATATATTCACCCTTATTGATAAAGTCTTTCAAAATTTATTACGCTATATAAATAGATGGTAATACTATTTATACCTAATGTTTATAATACAATGTATTTTACTGGATATAGCAGAAGTTATATTTCATTGTTTGCCAGCATTTAAGTAATCACTTTGTTTGTTGCTAACTTACTTAAAGCATCAAGTTTGTTTTAAGTGAACACTGATGAAAGTTAGTGCATTTTAATTATCAGTGCATCCCTCTTCCCCCCATTTCTTACACATAAGGATTTTCATATCTGTCACTTCTTATTATAAAATTGAGTGAAATTATAGGTTAAAAACAACAAATTCACTTATTAAGATTAATGATTACAAGTTCCCTTTCCATATTCATAAACTGCCATTTTATGGCATATACTGAAAGTTTTTAGATTTTAAATGGCAACATTCTATTTCGGATAATAAGCAAAGGTTAAACTGAGTGATTATTGTCAATTAAATACTATTTGTTCAGAATGTGATTGTTATATTCTGTGACATTCCTAGTTCAGGTGTATATTGTTTCCCTTTAACAGCTTTGTCTGTTTGATGTCATATATAAAACATTAGTCACCTTGGTAACAGTTTAAGTATTATGTATGGTCAAGATGGGTTACAAAACCACAATTCAAGTTAAAGCAATTATATGACTTGTTATGCACATTTACTTATATGAGAAAATCATCATGCTTCCCCTTGATGTTAAATATAGTGTATGTCATTTATGACAAGTTAAAACAGTAGTGTTATTACACACAAACCCATGTTATTAAACTGAGTGTCTATTGTCAATTTAATACTATTTGTTCAGAATATGGTTGTTATATTCTGCAACATTCCATGTTCAGGCTTCTATTGTTTCTCTTGAACAACTTTGTCAGTTTGATGTCATGTATAAAACATTAGTTACCTTGGTAACCGCTTAAGTATTATATATGGTCAAGATGGGTTATAAAAACTACAATTCAAGTTAAAGCAATTACGTGACTTGTTGTGCATATTTACTTATATAAGAAAATCCTCATGCTTCCCCTTGATGTTCAATGTAGTGTATGTCATTTATGACAAGTTAAGACAGTAGGGTTAGTATACACAAGCCCATGTTATTAAATCCTGTCTTTAATATCTAAATTCAGCAGACTGCTTCATCTTATATGACGATTATATATTTTATGTCTAGATTTACTAAAATCATACATTACATAACTATTTTGTTTTGTTTTTGTTTGACTGTTGCTTAATTATTTGAGAGACCACAAGCTATAATGCTTATTCTTATTATTAGCTTCTTCCAAGCATGTTTATACAGTCCATATACTTTAAATTATGAGACCCTTCTAGTTTCTTGTTTGTTGTAAGTATATTTCCATCCTTACACATATCAGTACTTCAAGCATGGGCAACAATGCCCATCCAGTTTTGCCAGAATACCATTCACTACTTCATGTGGTGTGTTTCCAGGTTGTTCTTAAAATATCCAAATCAATATTTGTCCTGTTCCATTTTACCAGCCTGTTCCATGCAGTGGCCACTCTGTCAGTGAACCACTCAACACACCTTCCATTCCCACAGATATTTCCACTAAGGAAATCTGATGACTCTCTAGCAGTTCCTGGAAACCCCAAATACCCCTAGAATCAGCTATCCCCATATGCCGAACACGTCCTAGCAAGCTCACCTCCCAGACCACTGCAAAGGGTACTTACTGCACAAGACCAAGTGCTCTTAATCTTTCACAATAACTCAGACTTCCACTCTTATGTAAGTCCTTAATGTGTTTGGACCAAAATACATTTTAAATATAAAATTGCACTTTTTTTATCATGAATCAACTTAATGAGCTAAATAAAGTGTTGGGAGACCATCAATATGTGTACATGTAGTTTAAAACAGCCATTTTATTATATATATATATATATATATATATATATATATTTTTTTTTTTTTTTTTAAACCAAAAACTTCATTGCCGAGAGTCATCTCAGAGGCTCCTCAGAGCTGTTAAGCATTATCATCACTCTGTCTCTGTTACCATATCAACCTGGGAGCATCTTTTTCTGTTAGTGTGTCTGTGTACTGCACACAAGAGGCTTGCGATGCACCTGAAGCAAAGCTTCACTTTACTGGAACTTCGAGCCTAAATTCCCTCCCTTTCAGTGAGGCAGCAGCCAGAAAAAGAACGGAGAGCAAACAGATAAAAACAAAACCTCCCAACAAGCCGCCACAACAAGAGATAACAGGTAGTTATGTACTCACCATAACGATCGATGTATGTGGTCCATCTCGCCTCACATTCTTTACTCACGGGTTCGGAGCCGAGAATCGGCTCCAACTCGGCCAACTTATTTTCTAGCACGAAGTCTCTAATTGGCTGGGCTAACCCGGTATCCCAAGATGCACCTCGCCCTAGCCCCAGATCTAGTTTGCAGCCATCCCAATCACACCCCACACACACAACTGCCACTGGAGGGAGCTCCAGCCTGAAAGGAAAGAAAAAACAACTGACACTGAAGGGTTCTCAGAACCAATTTTCCTCCAAATCCTATAGGAAGGGGGCAGGTGGGATGGTGCGTAAGAATGTGAGGTGAGATGGACCACATACATCGATCGTTATGGTGAGTACATAACTACCTGATGTTATGTGGTCCTATCTCACCTACATTCTTTACTCACAGGACAGCGTCCCCAGCACCTCTATCCTGGGCGGCTCATAGGAAAATACTCCTGAGAACCGTGGAACCAAAGGAAGCCCGGCCCCTAGAAGACACGTCCAACTTGTAATGAGTAATAAAGGTGTGCGGAGAAGCCCAAGTGGCCGCAACACAAATATCATCCAATGAAAGCCTAGCATGGTATGCTATTGATGTAGACACTGCCCTGGTAGAATGAGCTTTAACGGGAAAAGGTAAATTTCTGCCTGCTGACGAATAGATAAAGGAAATACAATCTTTGATCCATTTAGAAATTGATGCTCTTGGAAATAGGACAACCTGTTCTGTTTTCTAAGAAGGACACAAAGAGTTGATCAGACTTCCTAATATGCTTAGTCCTGTGTAAGTAGAATCTTAGTTGTCTGTGCACATCCAACTGGTGAAACCTAAACTCTGCTTTATTGGAAAAGTTCGGAAAGAAAACTGGTAACTCGATAGACTGATGCAGATTAACGGTGGATGACACCTTCGGAAGGAAGGACGGGTTAAATCTCAGGGAAACTCTGTCCTTATGGAAGGTCAAATACGGAGGCTTAATGGACAAGGCTTGAATCTCTGATACTCTTCTGGCCGATGTAATGGCTATCAGGAAAGCCATCTTCCATGATAGAAATTTTAATTCATAGGTGGCAGCCGGTTCAAAGGGTGGTGAAGTGATGGCTTGTAACACAAAGTTTAGATCCCATGGCATGACAGGTTCTGAAACCGGAGGGCGAAGTAACCAGGCGCCTTTCAAGAAGGCCTTACAAAGTTTATGGCCCATAAGAAAAGGCTCGTAAGATGTATGAAAGTTGGAAATTGTAGCCAACTGCACCTTAATGGTAGGAGGCGCGGAGCCCTGTCGGAAAAGCATGGCTAAGAAGTCTAAGACCGATGAAACTGGGGTTGTGAAGGGGTCCAAACCTTGGGCCTGAGCCCAAATGGAGAATCTCTTCCACTTGCTGGAATAAATCCTTCTGGTGGAAGACGTATGAGATGAAGACAAGATGTGTACCACCTAAGGTGAAAAGGAATGTCGTCTAACTAGTGATGGAAGTAGAGCAGCCAGGCTGTCAACCTGAGGGTTTGCAGGGAGGGGTGAAGCTGTCCTGACATATGAATCAGTAGGTCTGGTACTGGTTCCAGAGTCCAAGGGCCATCCACTACATACTGCTGAAGAAAGGGGAACCATACTTGTCGAGGCCAGTGTGGAGCAATTAGAATCATCCTGCTTCCCAAGGATATGGCTTTCTGAATCACTCTTGGTAACAGAGGAAATGGAGGGAAAGCATAGATCAGACCGGGGGGCCAATCGTGAACTAGAGCGTCCCTGGGTGACTCCCCCTGTGGGGTGATCAGTGTGAAGTACTTGCTGCATTTGGCATTGAGAGGGCTGGCGAAGAGATCACAGCAAGGCTGACCCCACCTGTTGAAAATTTGAACCGTCACTTGGTCGTTCAGGGACCACTTGTAAGGCATCAAAATAGCTCTGCTCAGCCTGTCCGCTATCATGTTGGTCTTTCCTGGAATGTGCGTTGCCACTAAAAAACATTGGGAAGACACTGCCCAATGCCATACTCACATGACCTCTCTGCAGAGGGGATAAGACTTGGTTCCCCCCTGCTTGTTTAGGTACCACACCACGGACATGTTGTCTGAGTGAATTGAAATCATTCCCCAAGGAAGAGAGCTTTGGAGTGCCCATAATGCTAGTAACACCACTCTCATCTCTAGAACATTGATGTGCAGGTGTACCTCATGATCTTGCCACGTGCCTTGGACCGTCCTGCCAAGATAATGCCCCCCCCATCTGGGAGGCGTCCGTGGTCACCGTGGCCACTGGAGACATAGGAATCAAGCTCCTCCCTTTGTCCAGATTGGTGGAGCATAGCCACCAGCGGAGGTCATGTTTGCACCGTTCCGTGAGAAGTATCAAGTGGGAAAGAGGAAGTTTCTGAAAGGACCATTGGGCCAAAAAGAGCCACTGTAGGATCCACATGTGTAACCTGGCTAGAGGCATCAGCATGATGGTGGCAGCCATGGATCCCAGGAGCTGAAGAACTAACCTGGCCTGAACTCTCTTGAGGGGCAACAATGCGTGAATCTGATACTGCAGCACTCTTATTCTCTCTTGTGGCAGAAAGGCCCACATTTGAATAGAATCTAGCTTGGTGCCTATAAAAACAACATGCTGTGAGGGCAGCAAGGCAGACTTTTCCCAGTTCAAGGTAATTCCTAGTTGGTGACAAAGTGTAATGGTAGCCTCCCTGGCTTGAATAAGGAGATGCCTGGTGGGGGCGATGGGAAGCCAGTCGACCAGATATGGAAACACCTGGAATCCCTGACGTCTCAGGTGAGCCATCACCACTGCCAAACACCCTGGGGGCTGTGGTGAGACCAAAGGGCAGGGCACAAAACTGGAAGTGACTGGCTCCCAGCCGGAAGCGTAAATGAGTCCTGGATGCCTTGTCCATCTTGATGTGGTAGTAGGCATCCTTGAGATCGATGGAGCACATCCATACTCCTTTTTCCAGCAAGGGGAAAATGGACTGAAGAGTGACCATTCGGAACTTGGACTTTAGAACGTAGTGATTCAATTGGCTGAGATCCAGAATGGGCCTCAGGTCCCCTGTTCTTTTCGGCACCAAAGAGAGTCTTGAGTAAGTTCCTGATCCGATATGGTCTGAGGGGACTGGTTGGATGACTCCTTTTTCTAGCAGCTTTGAAACTTCTAGTGCTGCTTGTTCCCATTGACTGGGTGGAACGTTTGGGATTCTTTTGACTGGAGGGGGTGTTGATAAAAAGGGGATGGTGTAACCTCCGGTAACTATTTGAAGCACCCATGGTGATGCTTTCCCAGGCTTCCAGATGCAAAGAAATTCGGCCCCCGACTGGCTCCAGAACAGCACAGTTGAGAAATGCCTCAGGAACGCTGAAAGGAAGACCCGCAAAAGGAATCGTGGTCTCCCAAGTTGTGGGGGCCTCCTCTGCCTCTAGGACGGCATCTTCTAGAATAATTTCCCCCACCTCTGTCTCTGGAGGGGGACTCACCTTGATCGGCAGGGAAAGACCTCTGTGACTTCTTAAACCACATTTTCCCTCCTCTCTGAGCCTTGGAGTAAGGCCTAGAAGGAAGAGAGAAATGGGCCCCTACGGCAGATAGGGTCTTCCCCTCCTGTTCGCATCTGGTGAGGGTGTCTTTCACTTTGGTTCTGAAGAATGAGGACCCATCAAAGGGGGCGTCAGTGAAGGAAGACTTAAAGGCCTCCGCGAAATGACACAGGCACATCCAGGCTTGCCTTCTGAGAGCTACACCTGAGCTAGCTGCCCTACTCGCCCCTTCAGCTGCATAGGATATGAGCCTCATGGACAAGTTGACAATGGAACCAAGGGTAGACAACTGGGCGTTAACAGTCTGCGCTACCGCCTCAGGCATGTTACCCGTCAGATTGTCTCCTAGCTCCTTAAGGAGATCTCTCTGGAGCCGAGTAAAATGACAAAGATAATTCAGCGACCGCAATGTAAAGGTCACTGAAGACAGGGTATGCTTCCCGTACTGGTCCATACTGCTGGACTCCTTGTTAGAAGGATGGACGGAAGAAGAAGCCTCTGCAACTTCCTGCTGAGTGGCTGCCGCCACCACCAAGGTGTCTACGGAAACCCCTTTGGTCAGGAACTCTTTCCCCGGGGGAGCAGAAAGAAACTTATTTGGAAGTCTGGGCACCGGTTCCATGGAATCAAGGGTCTCCCACACCCTTCGACAAATCAAATCCAGGAGTTCATTGAAGGGTGGAGACACCCAGGAGGCGGAGGGTTGAGCTCCGAAGGCCTTGAGGAATACCGACTCCTCCTCAGAGGGGGTCTTGGAAGGCAAGTCGCCTCTCTGCCTCAAAATCTCCAGGATGTCGGAGAAAGAGACATCATCAGAGGATGACTTAGGGGACCCCTCAGACTCCTTGAGGTCAGTATCAGAAGTGAGGGACTCATCCTGGGAGTCTATGTGCTTCCTCTTGCACTTCTTTCTAGAGGGCTCCTCAAGCACCGACCCTGAGGGGCCCTCAGAAAGTTGGGGACCGCTCATGGGGGTATCCTCAGACCTTCGGGCTCCGCCATCCATGGACAGGAGTGTGTCAGAGGCTCTAGCCAGGGTGTAGGGGGAAGGAGTGACTGATCTGGGTGATGTAACTGACAGGTCCCCCTGAATCTGAGGACCGACCCATCTCCGAGACCACAACCGGAGTCAGGGTTCCCCGAGCCGAAGTACTGAGAGGGAGACTCGGAACTGACAAGAGTCCCGAGGTATCCCCCTCGGGTCCGACTGAGGAAACCCGAGTACCGAAACCAGAGGACGGAACCGACATGGTTGGAGCCGATGTCGGCTCCGATAAACTCACAAGGGGTATCGGAGCTGACACGAGAACATCACTCGGCATGGAGCACTCTGGCTCCGACGACACAGGTGTGCTCAGAGGAGGAATCATCGGTACAAGAATAGGGACTGGCTCCGGAGCCGACTGGGCTGGAGCCGAGAACAATTTTGCTAACACCGGCGACTGCAGGAGCCTCTGGACCACCCTATCCACATCCAAATCAGACAGCCTAGAGGATTTGGAGGAAATAGAGGGAGATCGGGATCTCCTACCCGGAGACTCAGGCCTAACACTGGGTGACCGGCTCCGAATAGGTTCCAATAATATTGGGGCCGAGGTTGACTCCAGTACAACAGATACCTCCTGCGGCCCCAAGGACAATGGAGCCGAGGAGGCAGTATCCACTTTCGAAACTTTCTCCGGGGGCTCCGAAGAGACAGATGGAGCTGGAGATCTTTTCTTGGCCTTGGAAGTCTTAGACTTAGTACTAGAAGAAGAGTCTAAGGACTCCTCAAAAGAAGGTTTGATCAGGCCCTTCAAAATCAACTTATTTTTTCTTTCCTGCAGTACCCTCGGGCTAAAAGCGTGGCAAAAACTGCAGGACTCTTGCAGGTGAATAGCACCAAGACAATAAACAGATAGAATGCCCATCTGTGATGGACATCTTGTAGCCACATTTAGAGCATTTCTTAAACCCAGAGGGTTTATGCTCTTTCTGCTCTTTAGACATAATAGTACACAGCACCCACTCAACCGACAACGATAGACACAATAGAAAGGCGGGAAAACCAAACCAAGAACAACCAAAGAAACTCTAATTTAAACATTTCTTTGGTGCAGCAAGGAATCTAACTACCGATCAACAAAAACACAATTTTACACAAAAAACACACCGGAGAGGACTAGGTCCTCTAATTTAAATGGGCCTAGCCCACCAAAAGAGGGATACCACAAAAAAACCCAAACTCGCTCGCATAGTACACTCACAATGAAAACTAGCTATTAAAATAGCTTTTTACTAGAAACAGACTGCTAAATACTTATGAAAAGTATAGAAAGGGTACTTAGCCACAGCCAAGCGAGACCATGTCCTAACTCTACGAGTGGCAAATGAGATCTGGGGCTAGGGCGTGGTGCATCTTGGGATACCGGGTTAGCCCAGCCAATTAGAGACTTTGTGCTAGAAAATAAGTTGGCAGAGTCGGAGCCGAACCCATGAGTAAAGAATGTAGGCGAGATAGGACCACATAACATCACATTCTTCCAGCCTTCCCACCTGTCACTCAGCAGATGTATAAACAAACTATTTTCTGCCAAAATATCCCAACTGACAGTTTTATCCACCCTCTTCCCCTGAATCCAGGCTAAAACACCAAATGTCTCTTCCTAATACACAAGCATCAGTAAACTACGATCACAAGCCACAACCCACAGCTTCCCGGAGATGAAAACGGCAACATACAACAGCTGCCAGACACAACTGCATCCACACACACCATGTTAGGCTTAATAAAACAGCACTCGAAGCTATGATACCTGCTATAATTGATATTAACTATGTTTAGGCAGAATAATAATGACATTTGTACTAGCTGCCAGACACAGTTGCATCCACGCACACCATATCAGGATTGATCAAACAGCACTTGTAGTTGTGATACCTGCCATAATTGATATTAACTATATTTAGACAGAATAATGATGACATTTGTACTAAGGGCTTGCTACTATTATTTAACTAGGATATACATGACATTTCTAAATCATACTTTAACTGAAGAAGGCATTAGTGTCCATGACAGCATTTTTTTTCAAAACACTCTACTGTTACTGCTATTATATATGATGTTAATTTGTTACATTTGAGTCTGAACTCTGATGAATGGTACCTTGTTGAATTAGTTAATTACTTAAATTATAAGTAAAATCAATGAAAAATGAACAAGATAAGTATTCATTGAGTTCAAGTAGGGGAATAGAAACTATTATGTTTGTTAATATATGTTGCTTTGTTTGGCTTATATATAATGTAAACAGTAACCCATCTTGACCTACCTTTGTTTGTGAAGAATTATTGGACTCTCTGAACATTCTGAATAAATCATTACTGTTTCTTAGTTGTTTAAGAAACCCTCCTTTTTATAAAATAATACAGATGATAAGTGATGTACCATATCAGTTGATACTTTGAGAGATGTAGTTGTAAGAGTTATTTTTTTGTGACATCTATCTTGGAATCAGTTTTTTGTTTCTTTCTAGCATCAGTCCAAGGATTTGTTTCTTTTATTCTTTTAAGAGTAGGGGCCATCCATTCCATTCCTTCTGGGATAGACACTATGTTGTTTTTGATGAATATAGTAGCTTCTTCTAAGCCATTAAATGTTCTCATCTCACTGGCAAAAAGTATTATTATCTTGGCTGGAAAGGCCAGCTGTGCATTAATGTTGTTTTGTTTCAACAGTTTTATTATTGGCCAGAATTTTTTCCTTTATTCTAGTATTCTGGAAGAATAATCATTGTCAACCCTTATCAGGCTTTGATTGTATTTTAAGGGTGATTTTCTCCAAGCAGATTTTAATATTAGTTCCTTGTCCAGAAATTAAAGAAATTTTATAACTATGGATCTAGGTGGAGTATTTGTTGAGTTAGAAGCAGGTTTCCTCAGTGCTCTATGCTCCCCTTCAATTCCAAATGAAAATCCCCCTTTCAAGTCTAAAAATTCAGGAATCCAGGTTGTTAAGAATGTATTGTCCTTCAGTGTTTTCAGGCAGACCAAAGATCCTTATGTTGTTTCTCCTTTCCCTGTTTTCTAAGTCATTTATTTTGTTAAGCAGCCATAAATTCTGTTTAAGCATAAATTCTTTTTGGAATTCTTCCTCTTTGAGTCTCCCTTCAATGTCATTTAGAGAAGTCTCTATATTTGTTATTTTGGTATGGTGTTGCTGTAATAGTTCCTTAAGAGTATCAGTTTGTTTTTGAGAATTTAATTTGAGGTTTTCTAAGTAATTTTTAAGGCCATCTGTCTTCAAACATAGTTCCTGTAATGTAAATGTCATCAATTGCAGCTCTTTTTTCAAAGCAGCATCTGGATGAGAATTCCTTGAGTTGTTCATATTCAGTGACTCAATATATCTCCAAGTTACTTGACAGGAAAATATTTGTACATCTCCACCAAATTTGATATTTATGTAGTTTAGTAGTTTATCTGTAGATTTCTGATGTTTTAAACTTGAAAATAATAAACTTTTCCTATATTATTATACTAGTTTATGGAGCTCTCAAAATTCAGTGCTCTCAGTTGGCCATCTAGGCTCTGACACCCTCCATTACATTTTTTAAATGAATACTAGATGATTCTGCACAAGAGAGCCAGAAATGAAGCAAGTACATAGAAGGCAGACCACAAACAGAGTACAGCAACACCAGCCACAAGCAATGCAAGCTGAATACAGCCAAGTGAGATCCGAGTCCAAACATTGATGTAAATGAACCATGATATGAAAAAAAAAATCAAAGAACCTCTAAATGTTATCTTAATTGTACATATAAAGGAAAGGAACTAAACCAGAGAGGTGATCCTATATTTAATTAACATAAGTTCAGCATGTAAAATTTCCTGAAGCCAAATAAGTGACTATGACATGGCATCCCTATAAACTGCATTACAGTATCCAGCTTCCCTTCTATGTGATTCTGATTCCCCTGACCTCTGTTAACCCAGTTAAAGTAGATAGGCATTTTGTCTCACTCTAGTGATCAGAACAAGTATTTAGGCAAAAGTAAAAGCTTTACTACCTACTGCACCAGCACAGTACAATGAATCAAGCTGCTTATTACAGGCAGTTTATGAATCTGGGTGCCTCCCTAAGTGTAACAACTGTTTTTACACTTTTATTAATGGATGGTGTTCCCTTTGAGGTGAGCTGCCAAAAAATGCACAACTTTATTTTATATTTTAAACAGTGTTTTGCTACATTTCTGTACTGGCTTCATGTATGCAATAAAGTGCATGCTGTCCCACAGTGTAGTGGTATTTGGTTCCTAGCCAGCTGGAATGCTTTCTCTGAAGTTTGCAATGAATGTTTATACATAAATTTGCAATTCTTGAGAGTTGAGTTATAATATTGTGCTCCGGAAGACCAGAAAAAAATGTAAAATAGACATTTTTGAGCACTCTGGTTTCAAATTTAGTATTCATCACATGACAATGGGATAACAGCTCTAGGAAGTCTCTTTTATTGGCTCTGCATTTGAGCCAATAACAATGAAGAAAGCATAGTTGTCACATGCAAAAGTTCAGCCGAGTGGATCCAGGTAGTCAGGGCTGGGAGATGTGGATGGGACATTTTTTTTTTCTTTTATGATTATGGGGCCTCCCAGCAAGCATGGGGCCACAGGCAGCTATTTCTCCTGAGTGAGAAGATACATGTCATTAAAACTGGGGTTAACTGTAGCACATTAGCCTCAGATGCTTTTTCTTTAGCTCTCATTTCCAACCAAATAAAAAGTGGTCCCACTTGTTACTGACCAAACGCTGTCTCTCATTTTGAGCAACATATATTTTGTACAAGCTACCACACCACTACTGGTGTAAAAAAAAAATAAATAAATATATATATATATATATATATATATATATATATATATATATGTATATAGAGTCACTTCAGAATCTTGAACATCTGAAAACCCAAATGTCATATGGTCGAGACCATATAATCGAGTTTTCAGAAGCTCGAAACCCTGAAATTAATCCAACAAAAAAATAAAACATTTCTGCAGGGGGGCAAGCCCCCCCTGCACCCCCCACACCCCCGCTACTTAAATATACCAACTCTGAGATCGCACTACAGCGAGGAAAAAGGAAATCTCCCATTCCGTGCTGTATGTAGATCTCCGTTCAGAATTTCAAGCTTCTGAAAACTCGATCATATGGTCTCAACAATATGACATTCTGGTTTTCAGGGGTTCGAGATTCTGAAGGGAACCTATATATATAAATATATATATAAATACACACACACATACATGCACAAGTACAAATGGAATGATCGCAGTTAGTCTAAACTACATTTTGACTGTCAAACATTGAACACATAAGGTCATAAACGTGAATGTTGACATACTACTTTGCATGTGCTGAATGTGTTGAGAAACAACCTTGACACATGCAATATTTAAAAAAAAACTTTTTTTTTTGCAAGGGTCAGGCCCCTACACTTCCCAATAATTATATATACAAACTCTGAGATTGCACAAAATTGTGGAAAGGGCATATTCCCCAACCCCGAGAATTGTGCATTCTCATATACCCATCAAATATATGCTTGATTGACCAAAAACTCCTTCAACGAGTACATATACATATGCATTTGTAATTTTTTCAGAAAGGTTTACCATGCCTTTGATATAAATGTGTTGTGTAATACTTTGCTCTTCACTTGTACAATGTAGCACCATAGAGTAACTATTCAAAAGGGAGACTGCAAATTCTGGAGGATTAAAGGAAAGAAGTACTTTCCAAATTGCCATCACTGTCTCCCCACTTGCAAGTATTATGCTGAATATGTTGAACAATATTCACAATTTAGTATGACATTGCAGCATAGATTCAATAGGTTTGTCTGCTGCATTATTGTTAAGTAATTGCAAACCAAACACACCAGTTCATGTTATTTAAATAAAGTTCAGATTGTCAGTGTACTTGTAGCTAGTTGGCATAATATTACTTGTTTAAGTTTCTGTTCTGTGCCCCTGTCTACAATACTAATCAAGATTTTTTTCCAGGGATTCATTACCATCATGACTGCAATGGTTTACCATCTTAACAATGACCAACATTGCTAATCATACTTGCATGAGGTCAGAGCACACAGCACGATGAAAGGCCTCTCCTTGAGCCCCATAGTACAGGCTTATGGCCACATTCTGGTAAGCAACTGCATGGTCATGTCTATGTACATGATATAAACAAACAACTGTCTATAACAAATCACATAATCTGAAGCACGTGCATGCTCGGGTCTGTAGAGAGTATGTAAGTCGACAGCACTGGATAAGTAAAACAAGAAACCATGTGCAAGGTAAAGCCTAGCAAGAGGCAGACACTGAAGGATGATGTAGAGTCATACGTCTCAACCTGCAGAGACTAAAAATAGGAGGAAAGATCTTTAAAAAGTAGGAACATCCAGCTAACAATCTGGACATCTAATTTACATAAAATCTGAATGCCATATAGCACATAACTCTTCCCACTTCCAGTAGGAATGTGGGATAATACTCAGAAAGATGTTTAAAAAATAGTGTGACCAAAATGATGAAACAATATAAGCACATTATCAAAGAGGCAGTGTAAAATATGTAGACTTTAATGAACTGTATTGTAAAATTCTACCACTCAAGGTAATTTATTTTTGCTTCAGAAAAATGTAGATGTTAATGTGTGTGTCCTCTTTCTTTTAATTTACTGATGCCACTAGTCGGTCATGTAGGGTGTTTTTTCTGTGTGGTAGATAGCCTCAAAAAAAATCACAGGAGTATTCAGAAAATTGTGTAAAGGGGTAAATCAAGCATGAAAATAGGGAGATGCCTTCAAAACTGGGACAGTTGATAGGTTTGTGTATGGTTCATTGACATTAATCATGGACATGCTGAACATTACTTGCACTGTGATTTGCATAACCAGTCATGTAAATGTTACTTTTTGTTTTCTTTCCCCAATTAACCTGCTTCTTCAACCTAATAATCACCTGACTCTATTCTGCTACTACTCCTCTCTGTTCCTGACTTCCCCTGTACTATCTCTTAACCTACTACTATCTGCTCCTCCTGTTGTCTACAATTAGTAACTGGTCAATAAAAGATAAGAACTGCTGAGTAAAGCACTCCGGAGTAACAGCAAACAATGCAAAAAGAGAAACAGGAGTGCACCAGTGGCTAAGAAAATCAAAAAACTGCAGCAAGTTTACCGTTTATTGTTGAAAATAAAGTAAGCGCTTTCACGTCCTACGACGCTTCATCAGACTTCGACAAAATTCATGTAAAATACAGCACCTTAAATACATCTTCCTTAATCAGTATTCATCAATTAAAAAAGACAATTAATGTCAATTAAAGTGCAAATTGTAACTCTCAATGTCAACGCTATAAAGACATGAAAAAGAACTATACTATGATTAAATAACATTTTACAGAAATCATTTTAAGAACCTATTTACATATATATATATTGATTTAATAAAACTTCATGTGTATTCATGACAAATATAAATATGTATAGCAACATGTAAAATATGTTTAAAATTAATGTTTAAGTGGTCGGGCTGCTAGAAATGGTTTCAATGTGACCTTGTCATTTAAACCATATTTATGAGCCTGCAGCCTGACAATCCACTTATTTTCCATTTCCTCCAATTTATTTTTAAAATTCCCTAATCTATGAGTCCTTGCTACTATCTCTAGTACATGAAATTTAAAAGAGTGACTGAGGCCATAGTCAAGAGCATGTTGAGCTAGAGCATTGGTAATGTTTTCCTTCTGTATCGCATATATGTGCTCCCTAATTCGCTCCCTTAATGTTCTGTTTGTTTTGCCAACATAAAATTTTAAGCATACTTGGCATTGAGCTAAATAAACCACATCTATGGTTCTACAGTCAGCATATCCCTTAAAACTATAAACCCTTCCAGTATGAGGATGTTTAAAAGTATCACATGCTTCTATGTATTTGCATTGGTTGCAGGTACGGCATGGGAAAGTGCCTATCCTCTGCGATGAAACATGTTGATTCTTATTTTCTTCATAGCATAGCAGCCTACTTAGAGATTTCATGTTTTTATAGGCTACACTAGGCTTGTCACTTACTATCTGTCTAAGTTTATTGTCACTTGTTAAAAACTTCCAATTATTATCAATGACTTGTTTAATATACTTATTCCTGTTGGTAAACGGAATCACCAGTCTATTATTACTGGTTGTAGTGTTTTTTATTACATTCAAGATTTGCACTAGCACTTTAAGGCATTAATGGAACCATCATGTGACTTGAACAGAATGTATTTAAGTAAGGTTAATATGCAGTAGTATTGTTCTGAGGAAGTCTTATTGATGAAAGCGCTTAACCGAATGGTTTTTATCTGTTTATTATAATAAAAAGTCTATTTTTGGTCTATGTCGGAGTGCTGGTGCTATATTGGAGTCAATATTATTCAGAGGGTATCGCAACATCCATTCAGTTTTGTTCTTACAACTGTTTGACTGTTTATACCTTATTGGCTTTTCTTAGAAAGGGAAGAATGGCCTGAAGTGTGACCATTCGGAACTTCTCTTTTTTTACAAATTGGTTGAGTCTGCTGAGGTCCAAGATAGGTCTCCAGCCCCATGTTTTCTTTGGAACCAAAAAGAATCTTGAGTAAGTTCTGAATCCTGTTTGGTCTGCTGCGACTGGCTGGATGACTCTTTTTTCTAGCAACTTGCGGACCTCTATAGTTGCTTGTTCCCTGAGACTGGGTGGAACATCCGTGATTCTGTTGACAGGAGTGGGAGGGGAAGAGAACGGTATGAAATACCCACTGGAAATTATGCTTTGTACCCAGGTATCGGATGTTATGCTTAGCTAGGCTTCTGGGTACAAAGATAAGCGACCACCGACTGACTCCAGAGCCGGCCAGTGGGCCTCCTTTAAGGAGCAGTGGTAGGGCTGACCAGAGAACTGGCCTCTGTCACACCGCTGTTGTGGACCCCCCCTGCCACACGGGTGGCGTCTTCCATTATAACCCCCTTCTCTGCCTCTAGAGGGGGTTTCACCACGTGTGTCCTGAAAGGCTCCCTGTGCTTTTCGGAACCACATATTTCCACCCTTGGGATAGGGCCGAGTAGGGGTAGAAAAACGGACTCCGATGGCAGATAGAGTTTTGCCTTCCTGCTCACACCTGGTTAGAGTTTTCTTTACCTTGGGCCCAAACAGGGATGAGCCATCAAATAGGGTGTTGATAAAGGAAGACTTGAAAGGCTCCGCAAAGGAACAGAGACACATCCAGGCTTGTCTACGCAGAGCAATGCCTGAACTAGTGGCTCTACTCGAACCATCAGCTGTGTAAGATATGAGACGCATGGACGAGTTCACAATCGAGTTTAGGGTAGCGAGCTGGGTGTTAACTTTGTCAGCAACCCCTGCAGCTACCGTACCCTGGAGAGTAACTGCTAGCTCTTTCAGGAGATCTCTTTGTAGTCTTGTAAAATGGGTTAAATAGTTCAGTGATCAAAGGGAAAAAGTCGCTAAACTAAACATGCATTTCCCATATCTATCCATGATCCTGGAATCTCTGTTAGGAGGATGGATAGATGAGGACATCTCAGACGTTTCCTTTTTGGTGGCTGCCGCCACCACCATGCATCAACAGGCACTCCCTTAGTCAAAAAAGCTTTGTCCACTGGGGCAGAGATGAACTTATTTGGCTCCCAAGGGACAGTTTCCATGGCCTCTGGAGACTCCCACGCCGTATGAAAGATCAGCTCCATGAGCTCATTGTAAGGCAGAGACACCCAAGAGGTGGAAGGTTGAGACCCAAAAGCCTTCAAGAGCACTGACTCTTCTTCAGTGACACTTTTGGACTGCCAACCACCCCTCTGATTAAGGATCTCTAATAACTCTGCAAAGGAGATATCCTCAGAGGGGGGTCGAGGGGACCCTTCTGAATCATCCAAGTCAGTGTCAGATGTCAAAGACTCCTGTGGGGAGTCCAAGTGCCTTGTCTTGCACAGTCTCTTCCTGGGTACCTCCTCCAGTGGGGGCTTTTGGGGAGGTCTCAGAAGAGCAGGGGGCACCCTGTGGGGCTACTTGAGGCTCAGGGTCTCTACGCTTGGGTTGACCGGTAGAAGCAGGAGCAGACACAAGCACTTGAGGGGAGGAGGAAGCCAGACCTGATTCTGATGATGTCTTTGGAGACAGTACTCTCCTCATGGCATTGTTAGAAAAATATGTATTAATGTATATGTTTAGTGCTTATTAGAAGCTAAAAGGGTTAACAATTTCATTCTATTTTATGTACAGCTTAATTCTGTATGAAATTATAAGATGCTTTTTCAAACTGCAGTATGCTTTCTGAAATTGCAAGATGCCCTCTGACCTAGTATTTGCTAGCACAGCAAAATTCATGTTTATGCCTTTTGGAAATGTACTGAGAAGCAGGTGATTATCTGCTAGGTCAGGAAAATTAATGAATAGTGAATGAATAGAACAATACTGTTTTCTATAATGTGATTGAATATGAACAATCAGCCCTTTTCATGTTATGAGAACATGCACAGCTGCGGAAAAGAAGATACACATCAAACAAAGACTGCTTGAAGAAATGAACTGTAATCTGTACTTGCTTTGTGCTCGAATTAGCCATAGTACCTTGAATGGTAACATTGCATAGTGAGAAGTTGTATCTGACCGGTGGTCATCAAGGCCACGTTGTTTTTCTTAGGAAGTTTTTTTTATAAACTTGATATGCCAGCAGAAAATCATGGACAAACAGCTGCTGTGAAATAATATTGAAAGAACTTGTGATTTATTAAGTCAGCTTAGTAGGCAATACCTTGTAAGAAATGTATAAGAATAGCTTCAATTCCTGATTCTAGTTAGACAAACTCTGTATTAGCACGTTTTTGTCTCCTTGCTGCAAGATTAAAGTGCCCTAACCTGAACCTGCCATGTGTTGATCATTTTGAAGTTATTTTTCCTTTGACAGATTGGTCCGCCGGACCGGAAACTCTCACTTCGCCTCAGGTCAGATGGGCCAGGTGGCATGAAACCATACGGGGAAGAAACCACATCGGTTCTTCTGCTTTGAAAGACCTCCGACTGAATTGTCATTCAAAAGAGGCCAGCCACTTTTCTGATCTGCGACTGGAGGACGAGTTGGTATAGGAACCAGAGACAGTCAATCACGGAGGCTCAGGTAAGGTGAGATTTACCTTTTTTCTGTTTTAGATCAGGGACTTGATTGGAAATATCTGTCAGGAGATTTGTTTTGTACAAGTCAGGGACAGATATGTATATATAAATAGGTTCTTAAAATGATTTCTGTAAAATGTTATTTAATCATAGTATAGTTCTTTTTCATGTCTTTATAGCGTTGACATTGAAAGTTACAATTTGCACTTTAATTGACATTAATTGTCTTTTTTAATTGATGAATACTGATTAAGGAAGATGTATTTAAGGTGCTGTATTTTACATGAATTTTGTCGAAGTCTGATGAAGCGTCAGAGGGCGATGAAAGCGCTTACTTTATTTTCAACAATAAACGGTAAACTTGCTGCAGTTTTTTGATTTTCTTAGCCACTGGTGCACTCCTGTTTCTCTTTTTGCATTACAATTAGTAACTGATCAATATTCTTAGTCCTACTATCTACCTTTCTACATGTCTGTGCCATCATTATGTTTATCTGTCTAACTATATTGTATTTAAGTCTTGCTTTCTTTGTTATCTTATACTGTTATTCTTATTGTATTATACACTTATTGTAACATGCATTTCTCAGCTATATTTGTACTGTTGGATCTTTTCTCCCCGGGCCTCCGTTGAAAAAGGCAAAGGGCTTTGTCCCATTTGGACTATACCGGTCAACAAATGTGAAATAAATAAATAAATAAATAAAATGGCAATTTAAGACACTTTAAATTATACAAAGGCACACCTCTCAATCTTTGAATGCAAGAATTCAGGACAAATACACAATGTGGGGACAAAGGTGCAACATTAGTGGCAATTTGTAAATAGCATTCCTATACATTGTAAAAATGGGTAGAACAGTTGTGGTAGTAGCATGCATTTTCTGAAGGATATGAAGTCAAAAACACAAAAGTCTGTCATTAGTGATTGCAGTCCCTCTGGAATATGCCAGACAATCACAAATGTTAAGAGGAACAGCATGTAGCTAAAATGCAAAAAGTGGACAAGCTGGGAAACTTAGAAAAGGTGAGAAGTATGTATATGGATGATATGGGATATGTCAGCAAACCAGTAGTGTGATGCAACACCACACACATGCCTAACAACAATGAAGCATGAGCTATGCACCCATAATATACCATAAACTGAGTTAGAAATGGAAGATGGTTTGTCACAAAATGGGTCCGTGCAGACTGTAGTTCATGTGCCAGTATATCCACTTTGTCATGTTAAGGTGAGGCACAGCAGATGTCCTAGTACAAGGGGTGATAAACACACAAAAGAGAAATGTTTCACATATGCAGGTTGATTGCAATAAGAGAGAGCAAATAACAGACCTCAAAGGATATGAACCCAGAACTACCACATAACAGATTTATCATATAAATCAGTTATGGAGAAAGCCCCCCTACAACACATCATACGTCTTTGCAGATATACATGGAACACTTTCATAGCCATTATTAACACACATTCCTCCAACTGGCCATCACAACAGTGGCATAAGAATCCATATAAATAAATAAATTATGTTAAGACAATGCCAACATAGCCCACATATTGGACATAATCATGGTAGGATAGCCAACATTGTGGGAAATGCAACATGAGACATAAAGGACAAAACATTAGGGAAGCCAATGAACCATTGCTGATGTCATCGACATGTTCCAGATAACTGGAGTAGCAGTGCATGCTACAAAAGCACTGGGAGCAGAAGTGAGTGGAATAACATGGTTGTAAGGTATGGAACAGTGTTTGAACCTCTGACTTTGTTAAATAATATATTCACAAAAATAAGTTATTGGCAAGGCATGCAAACAGAATACTCAAGGGAGAAGTGGCTATCAAATACATTTCATGAGTGGACTAGACTACCTGCTATTAGGCAAACAAAATGTGCATACGTGGGTTTGAATTCCTGATTTTGTGAAAGGTTGCATTCACAGCAATAGGTTATTAGCAAGGCATACCAACAGAATACAAGATACAGGTAGCTGCCAAATACATTTCAGGGGACTAGACCTGATATCAGGCAAAGAAAATGCACATACCTGTGTTTGAACTCCTGACTTCCTGTAAGAATACATTCATTTGTGCAGTGTATTAACAGGACATGATAACAGACTACCCAGGAAGGAAGTAGATGCCAAATACATTTCAGGGGAACAGATTAATTTATATGAGGCAAAGAAAAATGCACTTACCTTATTTCAAAATCATTAATGGACATGACTACAATATGTCAACAGAAGGTGTTTGGAAGAGGTGTGAATACACATAGACATGTATATTTAGAAATACTGCCACAGAACGGGAAATGTGTGTAAAACAGGTGGGGAGTGAAAGTCAGCAATCAGTGTATATGAGTCAATGTATGATGTCATTAAGGCATGGAATCTGTCAGACTGACATGCCTTGCTATCACAGTTTTATGCTTACATGGAATTATTATAGCATGATAATTATGGTTTTCAGTATTCTACAGGTGGGATCAGCACAGATTTGAACCCTGCCTGCCTAAGTAATGTTCCTTTGAGTTGTCCACTAGCTAATGATGGCACAGAGCAGTTTATACAACTCTTGTCAGAAATCACATGTATGGAGGAAGGCCATCAACAGTTTTTGTGTGAATGAAAATGGTCATGGTTAAAGGCACATTTTGGGAAGCAAACATCAGCACCATGTGAGAGAGTCATATCCAAGTAGACTATTGCAACACATCTGTGCAGTGAGTCATTATTGTCTATCAAAAATTGTTTTATACATGCCTACAATGTCGACCAGATGAATTCAACCCCCTGCCTACCTCACAGTCATGTCCATTAGCTACTGACTCCACAGAACACTATTTGTACAATAGCTGTGAGAAAGAATACATTGAAGGGAGTGTGACAGTGTTATGGAAGAATGACAAATTAAATGAGCATTAACAGATAACAGTAATTGGTGGATCCCAAGCCTCAACATACATTACAATTTGAACATCACATCAGGGTTACCGTGAACTGTGGAAGCTGTAGTAGTTGACATAAAAAGAAGTTATGTACTCACCATAATGTTCCATGTGAGTTGTTTATCTCGCCTTTATTCTCAATGATGGGTTTGGAGCCGATCCTCGGCTCCGACACGGCCGTTAGCAAAGCTCAAGGTTTGCCAGTAGCTTGAGACCAAGCCCCTTATCCCATGATGCACTGCTGGAATTACCTCAGATCTTGTTTGCTGCGTGTATATATATATATACCCCTGTAAGGGGTGCACTCCCCAAGAAGGAAGAAGTACTGAACAACCAGGATGATACTAGCCTCTAGGTCAACTGTCAGTCAGGAGGGGGATAGAGGGAGGGACGTGAGAATAAAGGCGAGATAAACAACTCACATGGAACGTTATGGTGAGTACATAACTTCTTTATGTGAAGTTGTTAAATCTCTCCATTTATTCTCAATGATGGGTAGCGTCCCTAGCACCCGCAATCCTGGGTGGCTCACGGGAGTACATTTTTCACGACCGTAGAACCAAAAGAAGACCCGTCCCTGGAAGCCTTATCCACTTTGTAATGAGTGATAAAAGTATGAGACTTAGACCAAGTGGCTGCAACACAAATGTTATCAAGGGGCAGTTTGGCTTGAAAAGCAGAAGACATAGAAATGGCTCTGGTTGAATGAGCCTATATTTTGTGTGGCAAAGGTATGTTAGCAGTTGCATGAACAAATGAGATACAATCCGATAACCATTTTGAAAAGGTTGTTTTAGCCACTGGTCTACCTTTTCTGGCCTCTGAAAAGGATACAAAAAGTTGATCTGATTTCCTAATATCCTTAGTTCTATCAAGATAAAATCTGAGCTGTCTGTGCACGTCAAGTTTGTGCAGCATGTATTCTAATTTGTTGGAATGGTTGGGAAAAAAGACTGGCAACTCAATGACCTGATTGATATTAGACTCAGAACAGACTTTAGGCAAAAAGGAGGAGTTTGTTCTGAGAGATAATCTATCAGCATGGAAAATCATATAAGGAGGTCTGATAGATAATGCTTGGAGTTCTGACACTCTGTGGGCAGAAGTAATGGCCACTAGAAAAATAGTTTTCCAGGACAAAAATTTGAGATCACAAGATGATGCTGGTTCGACGGGGGGGAAGAATTATTTGAGATAGCATAAACTTCAAATTCCAGTGAGAATAAGGGGTTTTGACAGGAGGCCTCATGTGAAAAACACCTTTGAGAAAAACCTTAGATAACTTATGGGCCATAATATTTAACCCATCCAATCCAAGGTGGAAATTAGGTATGGCGGCTAACTGAACTCATACTGTGGCAGCTGCTGCTCCTTCCTTAAAAATCATTGTCAAAAATTCTAAAATGGATGACAAAGGAGCTCGGAAAGGGTACATTGTTTGTATACTGGCCCAAATGGAGAACCTTTTCCACTTACTGCGATATAGTTTTCTGGTGGATGGCTTATGAGAAGACAATAGAATTTGTCTTGTGCCATCTGAGAGTGAATGGAGCCTGGCTATTTGGGGAAGTGGATCAGCCAAGCAGTCAGCTTTAGAGACTGCAGTGAAGGATGGAGGTCCCCAGACGGGTGTTGTCAGGAGGTCTGGAACTGGGTCCAGGATCCATGGATCCTCCAGCAGATGATGGTGAAGAAAAGGGAACCAAATCTGTCAAGGCCAGTAGGGGGCTATAAGGATAACAGTCCTTCCCAGTGACTTTGCTTTCTGTAAAAACTTGGGTATCAATGAAATTGGAGGGAATGCATATAGGAGACCCAGAGGCCAATCATGTACGAGTGCATCTCTCGGGGGATGTCCCGGAGGTGGTATTAGGGCAAAGTAGCTTCTGCATTTGGTATTGATGTGACTGGCAAAGAGGTCGCAGCAAGGCTGGCCCTATTTGTGGAAAATCATGTCTGCAACATGTTGGTTGAGAGACCACTCATGAGGCAACAGGATTGCCCTGCTCAGCTTGTCCGCTATCACATTGGATTTTCCCGGGATGTGCATTGCTAACAGAAAACTCTGGGATGACACAGCCCATTGCCATACTCTGAGGGCTTCTCGACAAAGGGGGTAAGACTTGGTTCCACCCTGTTTGTTCAAGTACCAGACCACTGACATGTTGTCTGTCTGAATCACAATTGTCCCTAGAGGAAGGGAGTCCTGAAAGTACTGCAATGCCAGAAGTACTGCTCTCAACTCCAGAACATTGATAAGCAGATGTGACTCTTGATCCGTCCATGTGCCTTGGGCAGTCTTTCCCTGAAAATGCCTCCCCACTCCATCAGGAAGCATCCGTGGTCACATTGGCTACTGGGGGGGCACAAAGGGTCATCCTATTGTGACATGAAGAGATGTCAACCACCACCGAAGGTCCCTCTTGCAAGAGTTTGTGATGAGAATCATATGGTTCATTGGCAATTTCTGGTAAGACCATTGAGCGAACAGGAGCCATTGAAGAATTTGCATATGCATCCTTGCGAGTGGGATGGCTAGAATTGCTGCCGCCATCAAACCTAGTACCTTCAAGACCTCTGCGGCTGTAGCTCTGTTCTTCGACACCAATGACTTGACGTGTTGGCAAAGAAGTGAGACCCTTTCTACTGGAAGATGTAGAGTGGTGGTTGAGGTATCTAACTCTGCTCCTATAAAGACAGTATGCTGTGATGGTGACAAGGCAGAGTTGACTGTAATGCCTAAGTGGTGGCAGAGTGTTAGAGTAGATTGTGTTGCCTGAATCAATTGATGCCTGGTGGTGGCGGTAAGGAACCAATCATCTAGATACGGAAACACCTGGAATCCTAGACACCTCAGGTGAGCCGTGACCACTGCCATGCATTTAGTGAACACTCTGGGGGCTGTAGTGAGACCAAAGGGCAGGGCTCGAAACTGGTAGTGATTGGCTCCCAGCTGGAAATGCAGGTGATCTCTGGAGTGTCTGTCCATCTTTATGTGGTAGTATGCGTCCTAGAGATTGATGGAGCACATCCAATTGCCTTTTCTTAGAAAGGGAAGAATGGCCTGAAGTGTGACCATTTGGAACTTCTCTTTTTTTACAAATTGGTTGAGTCTGCTGAGGTCCAAGATAGGTCTCCAGCCCCATGTTTTCTTTGGAACCAAAAAGAATCTTGAGTAAGTTCTGAATCCTGTTTGGTCTGCTGCGACTGGCTGGATGACTCTTTTTTCTAGCAACTTGCGGACCTCTATAGTTGCTTGTTCCCTGAGACTGGGTGGAACATCCGTGATTCTGTTGACAGGAGTGGGAGGGGAAGAGAACGGTATGAAATACCCACTGGAAATGATGCTTTGTACCCAGGTATCGGATGTTATGCTTAGCTAGGCTTCTGGGTACAAAGATAAGCGACCCCCGACTGCCTCCAGAGCCGGACAGCCGGGTCTCCTTTCAGGAGCGCTGGTAGGGCTGACCAGAGAACTGGCCTCTGTCACACCGCTGTTGTGGACCCCCCCTGCCACACGGGTGGCGTCTTCCATTATAACCCCCTTCTCTGCCTCTAGAGGGGGTTTCACCATGTGTGTCCTGAAAGGCTCCCTGTGCTTTTCGGAACCACATATTTCCACCCTTGGGATAGGGCCGAGTAGGGGTAGAAAAACGGACTCCGATGGCAGATAGAGTTTTGCCTTCCTGCTCACACCTGGTTAGAGTTTCCTTTACCTTGGGCCCAAACAGGGATGAGCCATCAAATAGGGTGTTGATAAAGGAAGACTTGAAAGGCTCCGCAAAGGAACAGAGACACATCCAGGCTCATCTACGCAGAGCAATGCCTGAACTAGTGGCTCTACTCGAACCATCAGCTGTGTAAGATATGAGACGCATGGACGAGTTCACAATCGAGTTTAGGGTAGCGAGCTGGGTGTTAACTTTGTCAGCAACCCCTGCAGCTACCGTACCCTGGAGAGTAACTGCTAGCTCTTTCAGGAGATCTCTTTGTAGTCTTGTAAAATGGGTTAAATAGTTCAGTGATCAAAGGGAAAAAGTCGCTAAACTAAACATGCATTTCCCATATCTATCCATGATCCTGGAATCTCTGTTAGGAGGATGGATAGATGAGGACATCTCAGACGTTTCCTTTTTGGTGGCTGCCGCCACCATGGCATCAACAGGCACTCCCTTAGTCAAAAAAGCTTTGTCCACTGGGGCAGAGATGAACTTATTTGGCTTCCAAGGGACAGTTTCCATGGCCTCTGGAGACTCCCACGCCATATGAGAGATCAGCTCCATGAGCTCATTGTAAGGCAGAGACACCCAAGAGGTGGAAGGTTGAGACCCAAAAGCCTTCAAGAGCACTGACTCTTCTTCAGTGACACTTTTGGACTGCCAACCACCCCTCTGATTAAGGATCTCTAATAACTCTGCAAAGGAGATATCCTCAGAGGGGGGTCGAGGGGACCCTTCTGAATCATCCAAGTCAGTGTCAGATGTCAAAGACTCCTGTGGGGAGTCCAAGTGCCTCGTCTTGCACAGTCTCTTCCTGGGGACCTCCTCCAGTGGGGGCTTTTGGGGAGGTCTCAGAAGAGCAGGGGGCACCCTGTGGGGCTACTTGAGGCTCAGGGTCTCTACGCTTGGGTTGACCGGTAGAAGCAGGAGCAGACACAGGCACTTGAGGGGAGGAGGAAGCCAGACCTGATTCTGATGATGTCTTTGGAGACAGTACTCTCCTCATGGCATTGTTAGAAAAATATGTATTAATGTATATGTTTAGTGCTTATTAGAAGTTAAAAGGGTTAACAATTTCATTCTATTTTATGTACAGCTTAATTCTGTATGAAATTATAAGATGCTTTTTCAAACTGCAGTATGCTTTCTGAAATTGCAAGATGCCCTCTGACCTAGTATTTGCTAGCACAGCAAAATTCATGTTTATGCCTTTTGGAAATGTACTGAGAAGCAGGTGATTATCTGCTAGGTCAGGAAAATGAATGAATAGTGAATGAATAGAACAATACTGTTTTCTATAATGTGATTGAATATGAACAATCAGCCCTGTTCATGTTATGAGAACATGCACAGCTGCGGAAAAGAAGATACACATCAAACAAAGACTGCTTGAAGAAATGAACTGTAATCTGTACTTGCTTTGTGCTCGAATTAGCCATAGTACCTTGAATGGTAACATTGCATAGTGAGAAGTTGTATCTGACCGGTGGTCATCAAGGCCACGTTGTTTTTCTTAGGAAGTTTTTTTATAAACTTGATATGCCAGCAGAAAAATCATGGACAAACAGCTGCTGTGAAATAATATTGAAAGAACTTGTGATTTATTAAGTCAGCTTAGTAGGCAATACCTTGTAAGAAATGTATAAGAATAGCTTCAATTCCTGATTCTAGTTAGACAAACTCTGTATTAGCACATTTTTGTCTCCTTGCTGCAAGATTAAAGTGCCTTAACCTGAACCTGCCATGTGTTGATCATTTTGAAGTTATTTTTCCTTTGACAGATTGGTCCTTTGGACCGGAAACTCTCACTTCGCCTCAGGTCAGATGGGCCAGGTGGCATGAAACCGTACGGGGAAGAAACCACATCGGTTCTTCTGCTTTGAAAGACCTCCGACTGAATTGTCGTTCAAAAGAGGCCAGCCACTTTTCTGATCTGCGACTGGAGGACGAGTTGGTATAGGAACCAGAGACAGTCAATCACGGAGGCTCAGGTAAGGTGAGATTTACCTTTTTTTCTGTTTTAGATCAGGGACTTGATTGGAAATATCTGTCAGGAGATTTGTTTTGTACAAGTCAGGGACAGAAAGATTGCAGTCTTGTCATAGATCAGGGAAACAGAATAGGTAAGACAGTTATTCTAGATAAACTGTGAAACAGAAAATCATGGTACCACGTGAGAATAAGAAGGGTTACGTAACATTTTTTAACAATCAGAACAATATGGGTAATAAGTACACAAAAAGTTCCCAAGACCCACCGCTAACTGAAGATGCAAAATATATGCAATTACAGCGTGCCGACAATGTTAGATACTATACAAAATGGGTTAATAAATATGAATTTAATGGCAAATTAGAAAAATCCTCACTTATTAAACTTGTCAAACAGCTTAAAGCTGATGCAAAAGGTCAGGTAAAAAAGCAACGTCAATTGAGTATTCCTCAGGCACACAGGTGGATTGAGGAAGCAAACCGTAGGGAGCAAAAAAAGTAATAATTCAAAAGCTATGTTTCTAGATAAAGAAGACAATAATTTGGTAATAGCATCAGCCCCTCCACCCCCTCCGCTTCCTGCACCAGAATATGAAGTGAGTGGACAAGCTGGTCCACCTCCGCTATACCCGGCTGTTACCGCAAAGCCAAGACCGTATGTTAGAGATCCCATCGAGACTAGGTCTCGAACACGTAACTTAAGAGGAGATACTGAGTTATATGAAATAAACAAAAATTCACAAGCTATGAGTGAAGAAGAGATATGTCCACTCATAGAAGTACCAAATCCTCAGGCAGGACAGGACCCGACTCTCCTAGTATATAGACTGTGGACACCGGAAGACATCCGGAAAGCCACAGAGGGAATTCCCCATCCAAAAGTTAATTTCAGAAAATTCTTAGAAGACTTACAGGGCATGAGGTTAAGTTATCATTTAAATGGAGAAGAAGTAGAAAAAGTAGTCAGACAAATCGTAGGTCCAGATTGGCACATGATGAGTGGCAACTGGAATCCCCGTGACACAGTACACAAGCCACTCCCACATAGCAACGCAGAACTGGATAACAGAGTGAAAGGTCTAACAGACCGAATCTCTGAAAAGTGGAAGCCTAGGGCAGACTGGACTTGCATTAATCAATGCATCCAACAGGAAGGTGAAACTGTTGACAGATATTATGCTAGATTATTAGAGTGTTTTAATAACCATTGTGGAATGCAGGTACCTGAAGACCAAACACATGATTCCCCATATGAGCAGCAATTAAAGAATGCATTTTTGAAAGGCAGTATTTTGCCTATAAGCAGCTTTATTACAAAGCACATGGTAGACCATCATACAAGTAGATTACAGTCACTACTTGAATATGCTAGGCATGCTGAAAGGCATTTTAACAGGAAAAAGAAAAAGAAAGCCCAAGTATTTGCTGTAGAAGACGGAGCAGAAGTTTATGTAGTACAGTCCGGAAAAAAGGGCAAGAAAAATGCCCAGGGAAACAAACAATCTGATAAACGATCAGAAGAGTTTGAAGAGAGAAAGAAAAGGGGTGAATGTTTTAAATGCGGAAAAAAGGGACATTTAGCAAGGGATTGCAAGCAAAACAAGAAGGTAGCCATGGAAGATAAGGAGGGTGAGGACTGACTATATGATAGTCAAGAATCACTAGAAGGGAATAACCAAGAAAAGACAAATGCAAATGTGATAGAAGGAATAGAGGATGTGATAGAAGAAATAGAGGAAGTACAAGAAATCACAGATGGTGAAGAAAGTGAAATTTTGGACTTAGCATTATTGAGCCTAGAGCTCTATTTAGCAGACACAAAACCGGAAGTTACACTTCTGGTAGAGGGGAGGGAAGTTAAATTCCTGTGTGACTCAGGGGCTTCACAAACCATGATATATCCTTCCAAGCTACCAGAAAATTCAGAATCACTTGATTACATATTAGTGAAAGCAGCTAATGGACAGCTGTATCGGGAGCCACTCTCCCATAACATAGCAATAACTGACCCTGTTTCAGGGATGACCCAGAAAAGCAAAATTGTTGTTTCTGCAAAATGCCCAGTGAACCTTTTGGGCAGAGATCTTATACAGATATTTGGCATAGCAGTAGTACCGACCATGCAGGGTATGGAAGCACAGCGACAAATGGATACTTTTGTGGTGCGACAGGAGGGTGAAACATTTTATTGGTACAGCCAGGACTTAGTTACGACTGGTCCAGGGGCAGTAACCGAAGAAGTGATGAACGTAGCCATCAGTAAGTCCCCCTCCCTTGACACTGATAAACAGCATTTGTTGCACTGTACTCTGTATTATTGTAGCACACCAGGACCTGATAAGGAATATGAGCAAGAGCTGTTTAGAAACCATGCAAACAGATTAGTATTACGTAATCTGTACTGGGATACAGAAAGGAACAGTGTAGCTAGTTGTTCATTGCCCCAGGAATTTTTGCACTTTATAAATCTAATAGATTGCCACATGTTAGTTTAACTAAAGACAAGAATGTGAAATGGGCAGATCTTGGAGAAAAAGTCACCAAGTGGGAAAAACAAACAGAATTAGAATTGTCAGAACAGGGAGTACAAAAGCAGAAGTTAAATTGGATAATGCAGACACACCCAGCTGTACACTTGCAGTCTAGTGAGGACAGCTGATTAGCACTCTTACTAGAAGAGGAAGAAAAAGCTTTACGGAGCATACCAGAAACTCTCTGGTCAACAGGGAAATCAGATGTAGGACTAATTCGTACAGCAGGACCAGTTACTATTATGCCAAAATCAGCATTTAGACCTCAAAAGAGACAGTATCCCTTAAGAAAGGATGCAGAAATAGGAATCAAACCTATAATAGCAGCTTTACTTAAGGAAGGAGTACTGGTTGAATCTCCCGATTCACCATGTAACACACCCTTATTTCCTGTTAGGAAAGCAAACGGAGAATGGCGTATGGTCCAAGACTTACAAGCTGTAAATGACGCAGTAATACCTAGAGCACCTATGGTGCCAGATCCACACACCCTATTGAATGATTTAAAGCCTCAACAGAAATATTTTTCTGTGGTAGATATTAGCAATGCGTTCTTTTCGATACCGATACACCCTGACAGCCGACACTGGTTTGCATTCACATTTCAGGGGAAAAGGTATACATATACGCGACTACCACAGGGGTATTGTGAAAGCCCAACAATATTTGCACAGGAGATGGAAAGCAACTTGGCAGGATTTAGCCCAAGAGGCAGCCAAATTTTACTTTATGTAGACGACATCCTGCTGGCAGCCCCCACCCAGCAAGAATGCAGAGAAGATACAATAGCATTATTACAATTTCTAGCCACTCAAGGACATAAAGTAAACAAAAACAAATTACAGCTTTGGAGAAAGCAGGTTAAATACCTGGGATATGTAATATCCAAAGAAGGCAGAACATTAGATGAGGATAGGAAAATAGCAATTTTACAAGCACCCAAACCGACTACCAAGAAGGAAATGATGCCCTTCCTGGGCACGACTAATTTCTGTCGGAGTTGGATTCCAAACTATGCCTTGGAGTCTGCTCCATTGACCAACTTGATATACAAGAAGCCTATGGCAGCACAAGATTTATTGCAATGGACACCAGAAGCAGAATCAGCTTTCTGCAAACTGAAACAACTGATAGTGTCCTCATTAGTTTTAGGATTACCAAACTATCATAAACATTTTTTCCAAACTGTAGATTGTAAGCAAGGTTACATGACATCAGTGTTAACACAGCAACATGGAGATAAGCAACGCCCCATAGCTTATTATTAATCACAGCTGGACCCAGTGGCGCGATCCCTGCCCCACTGTGTACAAGCAGTAGTTGCAGCTGCAATGGCAGTACAGGCTTCGGCCTCAGTAGTGTTGTTCCACCCTTTCACATTGAGAGTGCCTCATGCATTCGCAATTATTTTACTGCAAGAAAAAGTAGCATATCTTTCTCCTGCTAGACATCTTTCCTGTATGACTATACTCTTGAGCCAACCTCATATGACAATTGAATGATGTACAACTTTAAACCCATCTACCTTGCTCCCGACCCCTGCGGATGGCACACCACACAGCTGCCTGCAGGAGATTGAGCAAAAGACACTGCCTAGAAAAGATCTAACGGATGTTCCCTTGGATGATGCTGAGGTGACATATTACGTGGACGGCTCATGCAGAAGGGGTCCTACAGGACAGAATCTAGTGGGGTATGCAGTAGTTTCTGATACTGAGATTTTGGAAGTGAAGTCTTTACCACACAACTTATCTGCACAAGCAGCAGAATTGATTGCTTTGACAAGGGCATGTACCTTGGCAAAGGGTAAATGTGTGAACATTTTTACTGACAGCCAGTACGCTTTTTCTACTGTACATGTTTTTGCACAACAGTGGAAAAATAGAGGAATGATAACATCTACTGGTAAACCGATTAATCATGCGCAATTTATTTTAGATTTGTTAGAATCTATTCAGTTACCTCAGAAAGTAGCTATTTGTAAATGTGTAGCTCATACCAAGCAACAGGATAGGATTTCAAAAGGTAATACGAGAGCTGATACAGCTGCAAAACAGGCAGCTTCAGCTTCAGAAGTATTTCTTTTGAGTGAGGAATTGCAACCTTCTGAGATTTTAAATTTAGAAATGTTAAAAACAATGCAGACACTTACTACAAATGTAGAAAAACAGAAATGGATAAAACGAGGAGTAATTCTTGAGAAAGGGCTGTGCATTTCCAAAGAAGGAAAACCAATTTTGCCATCTAACTTGTTTACATATGCAGCTTTGTTGAGCCATGGGCAGTGCCATGTCTCAACAGGGGGGATGGTACAGTTAGTGAACCGAGTGTTCACTGCATATGGATTTACAAACTACACAAAAAATTTTTGTGTAGCATGCCATGTTTGTAACAGGCATCATGCATAAGGGGCATTGAAGCCTAAGCAAGGGAGTTTCCCAACACCACCGTACCCGTTCCATACTATCTGTATGGATTTCATAGAACTAAACAAATGCGAAAATAAATAATATTGTCTTGTCATTATAGATATGTTTTCCAAATGGGTGGAAGCTTTTCCGACTAAAAATCCAGATGCAGCTACTGTTGCAAAAGTCCTTGTTAAAGAAATTATTCCTAGATTTGGCATACCGGAAAAGATCTACAGTGACAATGGCACACACTGTGTAAATCAAACCATACAACAGTTGAGCCAATATTTCAGAATTTCTTTAAAGAACCATTGTGCATACCACCCCCAATCCGCAGGATTAGTAGAGAGGCATAATGGGGTTTTGAAAAACAAACTTAGGAAATTGATTAGTGAGACACAGAAGAACTGGGTGCACTGCCTGCCTCTGGCACTGTTGAGCATGAGAACTGTTCCAAATGCAAAGGGGTTAACTCCTTTTGAAATACTGTTTGGGAGGGCATATTATATACCTCAGTGGAAACCTCTCATGCCTGCAGACCAGGAGGCTGACAGTTCACTTGCAGAATATATGAGACGACTTTTAAGTAATAAACAACTTTGCAGTTAAATTCTGTTTCAGATAAAGAACAAACCAGACCATCGGAAGCAGCAGTAGTCCCAGGCAAGTGGGTCTGGGTGAAAGTTATCAAGAAAAAGAACTGGACCACACCGAAGTGGGAAGGGCCATACCAAGTGCTACTGTCAACACCCACTGCAGTCAAGATCGCAGAGCGAGCATCCTGGATTCATCTGACACACTGTAAATTGGTTAAAAACTTTGAACTGGACAAAAAACTTGTTACTGTTACACAAGAACAAAATGACCAGATACAGAGCAAATAGAAATGCTGAACAACCTCAGAAGTATTGCATGATCATTCTGTTGGCCATACTGATAACATTAATCTTTTTGTTGTGGCCTTTCCTTTTTCCAGCCACACAAGCTGAACTGAATAAACGTGAATCATTCATAGACTGGCATCCGAACTTTAACACTTACCAAGCAATTAAATATGTGTATGCTGAAACTTTTAATGTTTTGAATTGCTGGATCTGCACAGCTATACCAACAGCATACAGGGGATTATTAATGACTGCTGTCCCCCTAGGGGTCAATGAGACCTGGGAAAATTTGCTTTTTGATACTACGATTGTAAAATCACAAGACAAAATAGCATTGTACCTGTCTGTTACACAAAAGGGAATTGTATGTTTTTACAAAAACGACACTGTTCAGGTAGGTTGGAGTAATTGTAATGTGACTGTTCCTTACAAATGTTATACCAAAGCCAATAATGCAGGTTATTTATGTGATGCAAACTATGACTCATATCTTGAGTCGATCCATAAAACTATTGATGAGATACAACATAATCCTGTTCTTTTAAAACAACTATCTATTATTGATAAGAAAATGTTTCATGCAGGGCAAGTGTATATTAATACAAAAGTAGAGAATTGTTATTTTGTTTGTGGGAAAAAGGCATACAAATGGTTACCTGAGAACTGGTCCGGCAGTTGTTTTTTGGGTTACCTGGTTCCAGCCATATGACACACTGCAGTCTTGCCTCAGGGAAAAATTTGAAATGTCAGAGAGATCACCAAGAAAACCAGAAATGCAATCAGAAGGCCTGAAAATCCAGTGGGATGAATCGAAGCAGGCTGGAGAAACCATAATTCGAAGCAGGCTGGAGAAACCATAATTCCGTGAAAAACAAAGATAAACTGACACACATGGACTTGAGTGACACTATTATATCGTGGGCAGGTACAGCCCCTGCATATGGCGCAGTGAAATCAATTTGGGAGCTGAGAAAACTGTCCAAACTTCTCAAAGTAATGAGTAATGCAACTTTTTCTGCTCTCGAATTAATGACTGATGAAATGAACGCTATGAGAACTGTGGTGCTTCAAAACCGCATGGCTCTTGACTTCACCCTAGCGGTGAAAGGTGGTACATGCGCTTTAATAAAAGAGGAGTGCTGTTCATATATTCCTGACAACCAGCATGAGATAAATGACCATCTTGAGGTGATTCAGCAAGTGTCGGCCATGACCAAACAAGGCCCAAACCCACTGATGGACTTTTACCAGAATTTGTTTGGGGGGTGGGGTAGCATCCTAATCAATGTCCTGATTGCCATTTGTGTGGGATTACTCCTATTAGGAGTGTGTGTTTGTTGTGGTATTCCCTGCATGAAAAGATTGATCAAAGATTTTATAGACATGTCAGTTTCTGAGACATTATATCAAAGTACTGAAATTGAAGAACTGTTGAAAAATGAAACACTTTCATAAGTTTAAACCAAATGACTCTCTTAACTGCAAATTCTGAACAGAAAGAGGTTAGGAGAAGAAGCAACTGTTTATGCTTTTGAAAATAGAATAAAAAGTATTAACAGGGGGGAAATGTTAGAAAAATATGTATTAATGTATATGTTTAGTGCTTATTAGAAGCTAAAAGGGTTAACACATTTCATTCTATTTTATGTACAGCTTAATTCTGTATGAAGTTAAAAGATGCTTTTTCAAACTGCAGTATGCTTTCTGAAATTGCAAGATGCCCTCTGACCTAGTATTTGCTAGCACAGCAAAATTCATGTTTATGCCTTTTGGAAATGTACTGAGAAGCAGGTGATTATCTGCTAGGTCAGGAAAATGAATGAATAGTGAATGAATATAACAATACTGTTTTCTATAATGTGATTGAATATGAACAATCAGCTCTGTTCGTGTTATGAGAACATGCATAGCTGCGGAAAAGAAGAGATACATCAAACAAAGACTGCTTGAAGAAATGAACTGTAATCTGTACTTGCTTTGTGCTCGAATTAGCCATAGTACCTTGAATGGTAACATTGCATAGTGAGAAGTTGTATCTGACCGGTGGTCATCAAGGCTACGTTGTTTTTCTTAGGAAGTTTTTTTATAAACTTGATATGCCAACAGAAAATCATGGACAAACAGCTGCTGTGAAATAATATTGAAAGAACTTGTGATTTATTACGTCAGCTTAGTAGGCAATACCTTGTAAGAAATGTATAAGAATAGCCTCACTTCCTGATTCTAGTTAGACAAACTCTGTATTAGCAAGTTTTTGTCTCCTTGCTGCAAGATTAAAGTGCCTTAACCTGAACCTGCCGTGTGTTGATCATTTTGAAGTTATTTTTCCTTTGACAGCATCCAACGTACCATGGCTCCAACAAGAAGGGGTAGACGGATCCGAAAGGACCATCCGATCCTCCTGCACCGAGGCCATGGGCTTTGAACCCCAGGTAGGAGCCGAGCTCATCCAAGCCGAAGCCCCGAGAGGAAGAGTCAGCACCGACAGATCGGTACGACTATCCTCTCCGGACCTGACAAGGGAGTGTAGGCTCCTAGAGTCCCCGGTCTGCACCGAGGACGTCCGAGTAGATGGAACCAATAACACCGGAGCAGGTCTCGGCTCAACAACCATCAGGTCAGGCTCCTCTGGCTCCAAAAGTCCAGTATGGCTCAGAGGAGGAGCAGTCAAGTCTGGGTTAATGGTCTTCGGTTCCGACGAAGGTGTCGGAGCAGACAACAATTTGGCAAGGCCTGGTGCCCATAAAAGCTTCTGCACCAACTGGTCCATATCCAGATCTGGGAGGCTGACAGAAGACTTCGAGGAGTGCACCGAGGATGCTGATTGGAGCAGAGGAGATGAGGGAATCTCAGAAACCGGCTCCAAAGCTGAGAGCTGGCTCCGAACAGAAGGGACACTCTGTTCCAAGGGCAGTGGAACCGATGACCCTACACCCTCCATATTTTAGCCTTTTTCTATAACTTGGAGTCACCTGAAGACTCGGTTGACTTAGAGGATTTACTAGCACCATCCTGGTCACCCAGTGCTTCCGAGAAGGGGTGCTGAAGTAAACCTCTATCCATCAATTTCCTCCTCCTCTCTAAAAGTACCCTGGAAGAGAAGGAGCGACAGATGCTACAAAAGTCTTGGAGGTGTAATGCCCCCAGACAATAAACACACTGAACGTGCCCGTCAGTGACTGACATTTTTTGTCCACAATCCGGACATTTTTTGAAGCCAGATTTAGGATGTGGCTTCTCTTTCTCATCAAACATCTCTTTTTAAATCTAGACAAATTTAAACAAGAAACTATCTACATAACTACTGACTAAGAAATTGGTTAAATACAAGGCCAACTATTAGACCAACTCTATAGAAAAAAATCTAAGTCTAAAACTATATATATATATATATATATATATATATATATATATATATATATATATATATATATATATAAAAACTTATATATATATATATATATAAACTATTCTAACAAGAAAGTCAAGAAAAAGTTTTGAAAACTTGCAAATAGATGAATCTATCCAATAGAATTGGTCCGAGCTATCTGGAACACCAAGATCTGTGCCGCAGCAAACTAGATCTGAGGTAATTCCAGCAGTGCATCATGGGATAAGGGGCTTGGTCTCGAGCTACTAGCAAACCTTGAGCTTTGCTAACGGCTGTGTCAGAGCCGAGGATCGGCTCTGAACCCATCAGTGAGAATAAACGGTGAGACGGTGGTGGTGCTGCGGTAGCATTGTCGCCTCACAGTTAACCGTTCGATTCTCAGAGCGTCTTCTGTGTGATGACATGCATGAATGGGCGTTCCTTCGTTGAAGGTTGTGCGTTAGGCCCGGCAAGCCAGTACGTAAAAATCTACTGCCAATCATTAGCGGACCGGAGTTCCGCTGTGGCGACCCCTAACCGAGAAAAAGCCGAAAGACACAAACAAACATTAAATGTTTACATATGCCTATATCACTATTGCTTTTTCCTTACATCAACTCCAAGATTCATTGCATGATGTTCAGCAGAGGTAATTACTGTTCCCCACCATTGAATAGCCATGCTGTTTTGTGCTAATAGTCACATAATGGAAGATGCAAAAATATTTATTGTGAGTGTGTACATACTTACAAATAAGTACAGCACTTAAGAGGATCAAAATCCTCCACCCATCAAAAACAAAATATCTTGCATCTGTTGTGTAAGTCATCCCCATGTCACAATTTTTTTTTTTTTTTTTATATAATCGTGTGAGGTACACACTGCTGGATTTGAACACATTCCTATCTAACACAGTTTTTCTAGACCTGTGCACTAGATGTTGTTGCCACAGAAAATGTCATAGCACAGTTGTCAGAAAGCACAAAGTTGAAGGGGTAGCATGAGCAGTTTGAATGCATATGGCCTACCTTAAAAGGGAGTACAGCATCTGGGGGATCAAAACCTTCCATCTGTAAATGTGTTACCATTAGAGCCATACATATCACATCAGTTGAGTAAGCCATTCTTACATATCATCAATTTCAGTTTTTACACACACATACTAGGTATACATTGTAGGATTCAAACATCCACTTGTCAAATTCACATCAGCACTTAAGAGGATCAAAATCCTCCACCCATCAAAAACAAAATATCTCGCATCTGTTGTGTGAGTCATCCCCATGTCACAAATTTCTTTTTTTTATACACTCTTGTGAGGTATACACTGCTGGATTTGAACACATTCCTATCTAATACAATTTTTCTAGACCTGTGCACTAGATGCTGATGTCACAAGTTTTGGCCTAGTAGTTGGCCTTGCATTTGCTATATTTATGCACAAGCTGCTACCACCACAGAAGTCACAGCATAGTTGTCAGAAAGCACACAGTGGAAATGATAACATAAGCAGTGTGTTTGAATGCATACAGCTTCCCTTAAAAGGGAGTACAACACCTGAGGGATCAACCCTCCCCACTTGTGAAAGTGTTAATACCAAGCAGAATTGTACATATCACATCTATTGAGAAAGTCATTGCTGCATGTAACCGGATGCTTTTCTTACACACTAATACCAGGTACAGTTATCCAGAGTCGAACACCTGCCTGCCTAACTCAATCTCTTGACTTACTCATTAGTTTTTGATGCCACAGGATAACTCACACAGCAGGTGTCAAAAAGGGCAGAGATAAAGAGAGCACAATGTGTGGAAGAATGAGCAATGTACTTAGTGAAACAGACACTGGCAATTTGTGGATCAGAATCTGTAACAGAGCATATAGATAATTCAACCATCACATCAGGAGTATGTTAAACTTTTGAGCCTGTAATAATAATAATAATAATAATAATAATAATGTCTCACCATACTGATATCATTACTACTTTCTGTTGTGCCACAAGACTAAGCATAGTAGCATGAGGAGCAGGATATGAATAAAGCTGATGGCAAATTCTGATCAGTTTTTGCCACAGAACATTGTGTCAGTTACTGTTACCTAAATATGGTTAGCAGTGCTGCTTGCTGCCAACTGTTGCACATTGGCTAAAATAGAGAAAGTAATTTGTTGTAGTATTCAAAGTCTTATGTTCCCATGTATGAAATGATACGTGTGTTACTTTACATGAATTATCATGGTACAGAGTGATATACGTGTGTGTACAATGATGCTAAGTACATTACTGGAATGGTAGTCACAATGGAGTAACCTATGTTCCATAGCAATGCTGTATCAGGTGAAGTCACTGAGGAACTTGAACTTTTGTGTGTCTGACAAGTCACAGGTGAAGGAAGTGCTCAGAATGGAAATCACCAAGGTGATGACATGGAGATTCAACAGGATGGTGGTGGATGATAGTGACATCTATGTTACAGAGGAGTGTAATGTGTGCATTCCTGAGTGTTATACTCCAGATCACTGCATTATCCATTGTTGCCATTAGGTCTTGTGTGTGTGTGTGTGTGTGTGTGTGTGTGTGTTCAGTGAGAATTCACTGTTGTGTGTATACAATGTGCAGAATACCAAGCCATACATGGAACTGCTGTCCAAAATGCACTCATTGATATCATTCTACACATATGTTTGCAAGTGTACATGTTTAATGGCACACACTTTCAGAATGAGTACAATGTAAGATGACCTCACCCTCACTTGCATACAACACTTCCCAGAGTGCAGTAGACTGGAATCCTCATATCATGTATATATTGAGCCAATAAAGCATGTGTAACTGACAGAGGCCACTGACATTACCTTTCTTCCATTAGATTCATTTACCGAAGAATAACACTGCTAAGCTTAGTTGCATGACTGATGGCAGTCTTAGCACATGTGTAATTCCTTTTTTGAGTTTTAGCCGCAGGACAAGAACTACCAATAGGCTTTGCTTCCTGATGCCAAGTGGTGCTCAAATATTGAGTATAAAAATAGGGATATTTGTTTATAAGCCATTTATGGCCATGTGTGTGCATCAGTTTTTTTTTTCACAATACAGGTGAAAATGGGATGATAGCAAAGAGATAAAAATTAAAAGCAAGCAGAGTAGAGGACACTAGGTGAGTAATTCAGGAATGAGTAGGATGATGATAGGATAAGGCCATATCTACCACCCCTTCTTCACAAGATAAGAATATCTATGTACAAATAATTTGGATAATTACATCACAAATAATGTGCAAGAACAACTTAATAATTTTCTGTGACCAGTATGACCAAATCAGATGTGTAGTGCACTCACACAGGCAAAGTGGAGAGGTATATATGGACAGACGTTTTGTGGGACAGGTACACTTTCTAACGGAGGGCGGAACACTGGGGAAAGAAGTTGGGAATATCAGGGGTAGGTATTTAGGATATATTCGGTAAATTAGTCTAATGGAAGAAAAGTAATGTCAGTGGCCTCTGTCAGCTAAGGTCTCTACAAACTCAATTGTTCTATTGTGTTGTTACTGTCAGCATTACTACTGTTACAGAACTGGTCTCCTATTTATACAAGTTGTAGACAAAGTGTTAACAATGTATAATTTTCCAGTCTGACTTGGTGCTTAGTGTGCTTTGTGCTGCTAGCACTTACAGATGCTATAGTATCAAATTGGGTTGCTACTCCTCACCACTTTTGTTTAGTACATACTTTTAGTTACAACTGATGCTAAGCGGTGTGACTGAGTGTTCTGTGATTCAGCTTGAAGGAAAGCATAAGTTAAACACAGAACACCATATTACGGCTAAAAGTCCTGTTTTGCTGCCAAGTCAGAGTGATCCTTAGTTGTTTTAACTGCTGTACCATGAGAAATATTATAGCAATGTAGATATGTAAATGTCTGTGTTGCGAAATTTAAGTACTGTTATATACAATTGCGGTGATAGTTTACTACTGCTATATCTATGATAGAACTGTCTCTTTAAATTCATGGACTACCTAAATTAACTGGTACATAACACTAAGTAAGGTGTTTTTTTATGTCAAGGGCTTCATATGCAAATGCATAACAGTTGCCTGAGCCTTTTTTATTTAACACTTTGTACCTGTGTAAATAGTATAACATGCTGCTACTCTTAAACCCAATACCCTTCCTGCCTGGGTGATAATTTATTATTTCAGCTACTTTTTACAGCACTTTTCTCTCATTCCCCTTTCAGAGACCTTAACATAATAATTCTTTTTGTCTCCATCTTTTTATTTAGTGACCACTGTCCCTGCGAACGGGTTCTCTCTCAGTCCCCCACTTGCTGAATCCTTGGCCATTGGCCGCATCTGCAGTGAAGAAACCAGCCACAAGGACTCAAGGGCTTTAAAAAGAAAATAAGTTACTGTAGGTGTCTAACTACATTTCCCCCTCAGCCTGCTACTGTAGAAAGTACCTGGTCTAAAGCAGGAATAACTGGCTCTACCCATGGCTAGGGACTGCAGCTGCTCCCCCACCCCCATCAGCTGTAAATACATTCCCCAGTTAACTTTTTCTTTTTAGTTATCAGTATACCAAGATAAAGCTCTAGGCAAAAAAAGGTATCCCAGTAGATACACTGGAATTGCCTACTTGTAAAATAGAGGCAAAAAAGGTACTTAAACTGCCACTTTTTGTCTGCTTCAAATTAAGTATCTACCCAGAAAGGACACAGCTGAAATCAGGTCTACAGATTGTTTTTCCCTACTAGATTCTAATAACTCCTAACAATTTGGCTATTTAGACACTTACCCTGCAATCTTTAGCCTGGGGGGGTTCTAGCCTGCTCCATTCGCTACACCCACTTCGCTCCTCTCCCTGCCCCCTATTCCCACCCACCCCCACTACCTCTACATTTATTCTTAGCCTTAACCGCACCCCTAATTACCACCAATTAGGCTGCACCGCTAGTCACCCCTCCCCTACATCCAACAGAATCATGCTACTACCTAATATAATAACAATCCTAACCCTCGTAGTTCTATCTCACATTACATCTTACCAAGGCTCCACAGTCACATGCCCCACCAACTTTCACTGTACTCTTTTCAACACCCTCCCTCAAACATTTACACTATAACTACACAACCTCTGCCACCAAAAACATCCTCCCAATACACACACTCCATTACCAAACGCCTAACACACTGAAAAATAAAATATCCCTAAGATACCATAAGCAATTTACTATGTATATAAAACATATCCTAAACACCCTCTATAAACTAGCCCTCACTGGAGACATCCACCCAAACCCTGGTCCTCCCAAATCCAACCCAACCACAAACTCTAGTCCAAGCAACCCCCCCCCCCACAACTCAACTCCTAGCCAACAAGAAAACAACAGACCTACTTATAATGTCCCTAAACATCAGAAGCAAATGCAATAAAATCCAAGAACTACATGCCAGCATAAACATATATTCCCCAGATATTCTCTTCCTAACTGAAATCTGGCTCAAACCTCACATCAAAAGTGAGGAAATACTTCCACCTGAATACAACATCCTTCGCATAGACAGATTGTCCAAAAAAGGAGGGTATAGCATTGATATTTAAACACCACCTCAATATTCAACTCCTGAATTCATCTGCCCTCACCACAGCAATGAAGAAACCCTTTAAGCCATTCTCAAACTAAACCCAAACAAAACAATCAATATCATAGAATGCTATTTCCCACCAGAACAAAATATTACACCCCTAGAAAATCTCCTGAGCTGGGCTACTCTAGCTCTACCCAGGAAACCATCATTCTCGGTGACTTTAACATCAACTGGTCATCCTGTAATAACAATCTCCCAACCATTCACCTTAATCTCCATGGGTTCACTCAACTCATCCAATCCCCTACCCAAATCAACAAAAACCCTAACAATCATACCTTACTTGACTGGATCCTAGTCAATAAAGCCCCTTACTCTTACCTAGCAGGCTGCTTACCTGACAGTCTTAGTGACCACTCCCTCACTTTCCTAATTCGGCACCACACAAGCAGTCTCAAGCCCATTATCCACAGGCAAATACGGAACAAGTCCAACTTCAACCCCAACTCCTTCATCTCCTCCCTGCAAAAAATTAACTGGTCACCACTAAAATACCTCAACCTAGATAACGCTGTCCACTTCTTCAACAGTATTTTCCTCTCCATCCTAAACACCCATGCTCCTGTAAGAAATGCCAAAGTCAGATTCAGGCATGCCCCATGGTTACAACAGACCACCAGAACCCTAATGAAATCCAGAGATAAGGCCTGGGAGCACTGGCAACTAACAAAAAATAACTCAGATAGGCAATCATTCCTTAAACTGCGCAATAAAGCCGAAAAGCATATAAAATTAGACAAATCCCTCTACTATAAATCCACCCTAAACTCTACCAACCACAACCCTAAACAATTCTAGTCCACTAATAACACTGTCCTCCACCCAGGGAAGGTTGATACCCCCAGCCGTCCATTCTCCCCTCTTCCAGCAGTATTGCTGAATCTTTCAACAAACACTTCACTGAAACTATAACATCTCTAAACAAACAACATTTCCCTACAACAGCCCCCCAACTCCTAACCTTAAACCCCCACTCCTCTTTTCTTCACCTCAGTACCTACCTCCAACATAAAAAGACTATTGTCAAAACTTAAACGCACCAAACAACCTCCCCTCTAAATACTTGAAAATTGCAGCTGATACACTAGCCTACACAATTTCAATTCTAATCAACCGTTCCATAACAGAAGGCTATGTTCCCTCGATATGGAAAATATCCCACATCATTCCCCTCCACAAAGGCACCCCTTCCACTGACCTCTCCAATCCCCCCCCCATTGCTATCCTCTCCCGTCTCTCCAAGATACTTGAAAAATGTATTAACACCTAGGTCTCCAACTACCTCCTAGCTAATAATCTCCTCTCCAAAATCTAACATGGTTTCAGGCCATATCACAGCACTACCTCTGCTCTGGTCTCCTTCACCAACACTATACTTCATCACAAAAACAATGGCCTCATCTCTACTGCCGTATTTCTAGATCTCGCAAAGGCCTTTAACATGGTATCTCATGAGCTACTACTCTCCCCAACCTCTCCTTCACACAATCAGCCTGCAAATGGTTCCACAGATATCTACACAGATGCCAGCAATCAGTAATCTGGGATGATAACCTATCACCTTGCCTCCCAGTTACTCTCAGAGTTCCCCAAGGGTCTATCCTCGGCCTTCTGCTATTCTCACTTTTCACTAACAACCTACATACTGCCACCACACAAGCATCTCTTATACAGTATATAGATGACTCTACTCTCATCTGCTCTGCCCCCACTCTACCAGAACTACAACAAATCACACAGGAATCATTCTCTTCTATAGAAAGCTGGCTATCCAATGCTCAGCTCCTACTCAACCCAAGTAAGACAAAACTTCTCCTGTTCCAACCTTCCAAAGCCACCCAAAACACCCCCCAATTCAACATTCTCGCCAAAGACAATACCATCTTCTCTCCATCAGAACACACAAAATTACTTGATGTGAAAACAGACAACAAACTTAGATTTGACACCCACATATCTCTCACAATAAAAAAAGTTCGCAAGAAACTTGGTGCATTATATTGAAGCCACCAATTCTTAACCAAGACAGCTAGAATCTCCACAGCCAATTCCCAGCTAATCTCCCCCGTACTTACCAACCTTAGACAGACAGACCTAAACAAGCTGGATGCTTGTTACAACAAAATTCCAAAATTTGCCACTGGAACCTCCTACCGCAGCCATCATTGTATCGCCCTTAAAGAACTAAACTGGCTAGAACTCCCACAACTCCTTCACTTCAATCAACTCACCCTCGCTCATAAACGTATTAACCACCCCCTTAACATCCCTTCCCTTCAAACCCTTCTCCAACCCTATCACTCCACTAATCCCCTAAGATCAAGCAACAAAAATCAACTCACTGTTATCAAACCCAAAAACTCAGCAGGAGAAGCCATATTTTCATGTACCATATCTAAACTTTGGAACAATCTTCCACCCTCTATAACTACTGTACTTTCCAGCAGCCTTTTCAAGACTGCACTCAAATTCCACTTAAATTTGCACTGGCTTTGTCCTTGTTCTAATCCAGACTAACACCCCCACCCTTACCCCCCCACCTAGACTCTTAACCCAGCTATACTACCGCCACTACTAACCACAGTCAGTATTAGCTAGTTGTCTTTACATACTTTAAAATCCTGTCTGACAACTTTGTTACTAATATTATAAATGACAAGAAACTATCTTAACTTGCAACATTTACTGTATATACTGTTGATAATCAATATCTTGTTATTGTATTAAAGCCATCAACCTGTAATGTTATTTGCTATTGCTGCAACTTTGTATCTCTATTTATCATGTACATGATGTGGAGCTTTTCTCCCCGGGCATCCGCTCAAAAAGGAGCTGCATCCAGTCGGAATTGCCCGGTAAACAAATAAAAATAAATAAATAAATTAGGTAGCAAGGGCAAACATGCAGTACCAGTACCTCGATGACAGACTGGGATAGTGATAGACACAAGAGGGACTGGATCACCATGGGGGGGGGGTAGGTATAGGTTTTTACAGATTCATCCCTGTCCAGGGTAAACACAGTGGGAATTCAGTGCCTCATCGTCAGAACTGTCACCACTGCCTTCTATAGCAGAAACCTTGGGCAGTGACTTTTCAATCTGCTGATTTCCCTCCATATGGCTGATTTCAGGCACTATGAACCCTCTTCGTTATCTTCTCAATCAGTCCTGCCAGATACTATTGGATAACATAATCACTGGCACTACTCTCAATGGGTACCATTGCACCAGCCCCTGGGGCAGGGCTACCTGGTGCAGGTAGCACAAGAGGTGTGGAAGCAATGCTGGCAAGTTGTGACCCAAACGTGCTGGGTGCATCTTCCACAACTGGTGGTGATGCCACAGCCACCTGTGGAGGGATGGTGGTCTATACTGCTGTGACCGGTCTAGCTCTCTCTGCTGGTGGTCATGATGCAGTAATAATAGATTTTACAATAAAATAAGAAATAAAAAAATATTAGAAAAGGGATGGGGAGAGAGAAATAATATTATACATATACATATTTCTTTAATTTTAATGTCACAGTCATTATAAATTCCACATACATCATTAGGATTCTTTATAACCCAATATAAACATGTGAGGCCATAAATTAATGTTATAGCAATGCTACAATATCCCCAGATCTCACATTTAACAAACATTCTACAGAAACTGTAACTATTTTAAATTAGATTTATGGATTTAATTTAATTAACAGACTATTTTGCCTGATTAATTATTATAAGATATGATTACAGATGGTCAGTACTGACATGTAAAATGCACATTACAGATTTTCAGTTGGTTGGAATAGAACTCACATCCATCAGGCATTAGTTAACAATTAACTAGTTTATAGCTACATAAGCTAATTGTACAGGTAGGTAGGGCTTGCACATGTAGAATATGTGTACTCATTTAGTTTCTGACAAACACGTTTGACCTGATGCCCAAATACGAGATGTTGCAGACTCCCTGATGCATAATCTGGTTTCCTTCCATCTCCGCAGGAGCTACACATAAGGAAAGATAGTAATGAAGAATTGTGTGCATGCTGACATATCATGGCAGCATTTTGTATGGTTATGGGGGGATATTCATACAGTACTGACGTGGTGTATTTGTCCTATAATGTTCCTTCTATTTGGCAAAGGTGGTCAACGTTTTGGTGTTTAATGTCACTATAATGATGATAACAATGCTCACCTATGCATGGGATACCACGATCACAAGTGACGGGCTTGGCTAAACTATTCCAAGTCTCAGCTTTGTACCAAGCTGTAACTGTTTACAAAGCGGTGTACAAACATCCGTGACCCTTTCTCACACCAACTCTGTATTGTAAATAGAGCACTATGCTCACCCATCACTTGCCAGGTCTTCCTTTCAAAGATCTCATGAAAAATGTCAGGGAATTGGTGACCAAATCAGATCTCACAAGCTCCAGTCTGGGTGCAATGACTGCCACCATGGAAAACTGTATTTCCTCGAGAAATGGCCTAGAATTAATGTATTTATTATTTCTGCACTGTCCATTTTAGGTGAGAAACATTGACTAAGTGTGCTGATCTATCTATCTATCTATTTGGGTATATGGTCAGGGGTGGTTTAACAACATTCATTAGGTTAACTGTGTTGCACTCAAATATATAGTCATATGAATGGTATTGGTATGGCTATTTATTGTCCTTACATAAATTTTATAACAGTATTACAGACTGTACTGCTGTGACATAAAAATAGTTTTATAATTGATTACATAACAGCACATTGGAATCGAACCCTTGGCAAAATAACACTGGCTACTGAACTGTATGTACTAATTAGTAATGCCAGGGAAGAACTGACAGAAGTGTGTAAGGTGAGGACTACAAATTTGTACATGACTGGAGACATATGCATATTACATAGCCTTCATTTTTTGTCTATAGGAAAATATACAGCATATATTGTAATAATGTGCATATATTATTATATGCATCATGTATTCATATTTGTTCGTGTCATGTCAGTGATATGATTCTATTTTAATGTCGAACATCTGCAGGCTGACAGGATAATAGCCAAATGAAGACCACGTCAGCGTATTACAATCCTGTAAAAGTTGCACTACATATTGATCTTTGATTGCATTAATAAGTTGGGGCACAAATGCTTTTATGTGAAATACTGTTCCTTGCATTAGTTGTGTTTATATATTGAATGCTAACTGACAACTGTTGATGCCTAGCTAGGCATACAACAGAAGGCAAACTCTTAGTGCATACGGAATTATTATTACAATTACTTTTTGCCATAGGACTAGAATTGTAATTTCTCTACAGTCGCTGCTGACCAATGATGCTGCTCTCTGCCAACCATCGCACAAAGAATGACCACAAAAACAGGAGTTGTAGTTTACAAGATCCTTGTTGTGCATATGTGTGCTGTGCTTGTATTATAACTGACATCATTATTATAGGGAAAGGCTAGTATTGAGGATTGAGCTATGCATACTGCACATGAGGGGATGTGAACCCAAGCATATTCAAGGCATATACAGACATGACCATTAGCAAGACATTTCACTGAAGCTGTGTGACTACATGTTTACAAGGCTGTTTTGATTTGCTGTACATATTCAGGTGTGTGTGTACATGGCATTTATGTCTTCTTTTCTTTTTCAAATGTGCTTTTTACTCTACATTAATTGCAGAAATGTGTGGTATTATTATATCGGAGGTAACCATGCTGGGAAACACATAGTTTACATTATGAGGGAATACTATCCACAGTAAGAATTATAAATGCAACATTTCCATAAAGTGTGAATGTGAGACTAGAAACTGTAACATTTTGAATTCAGAATTATACACTCTCAAATAAAATCTCTTTGTTGATATGCATCAATGTGTTTTACCAGAGCGCAACACTTGTCTTGAAAAAGACTCTGAAAAGGTAAGCAAGTCATATAATTAGGTGAAATGTGAATACCTTGTAATCTGTAGTAAGCTATCACAGGAGCTAGACACTTTGCAAATACCATTGGATTGGTGGATAGTCCAAAGGATAATGCAGAGAACTGAAACTGTGATCTCGACATAGAAAATCTTAAGAGATGTCTGACATCTGGAGCTGTAAGAATATGATAAGCATCTTTTAAATCTAAGGTCGTCAGTTGTTGTTGTTGTTGTTGTTGTGTCTTGGTTAGGGGTCGCCACAACGGAACTCTGGTCCGCTAATGATTGGCAGTAGATTTTTACGTGCCGAGTTGCCGGCCCTGATGCACAACCTTCAACGAAGGTACGCCCATTCACGCATGTCTCTACACAGAAGATGCTCTAGCTGAGAATCGAACAGGATAACATCTTACTGTGAGGCAACAAAGCTACCGCAGCACCACCACCGCAGTTAAATCTAAGGTCATCAGTAAAGAACTCAAATAGGGAATGATGTTAGGGGTCCAAATGGAGAGACGAAAAATCACCAAGCAAAGGAGAGTGGTAATGCTGAAATTGAATTCATCCTCAAGTCTTGGTAAGTACCTTCACAAGGTGGACCCTGTTTTCTCAAAATCTCAACAAGGCGACACTGATATATAGACTGTATTTATATAGCATATATCATGTACAGAAGTAGGTCAAAACTTAAGAGAGATAGCTGGGTGCACAAGACCCAGAATAGGAAAGTGCCCAATCCTGGTAGGCGCACTGGTGCCAGGACTGGAAAAAATGACAGTGTAGAATCTTTAAAATACAGAAACATTCCTACAATGGGGCCAGGTCAGCCCCAGGGGGAGGATACCACCCCCACCCCCACCCCCCATTGTAGAAGGAAGTAGCAGTCCACAAAAATCAAAAAAACTGATAGGCCAAAGAAGAGCCATAAAGATGACAAAGTGGACTATTGAGGATAAGAAAGAAATTATGTATGGTTACTATTATGCAAAAAGCCCAGAATTTCCAGACACAAGATATACAAAACGATTAAGAGAGAAATTAGAGGAAAGAAAAATACTTCCACAAGAAAAACTGCCAGCTTCAAATGAAAATTTGCATTCATTAATACAACAGATTTGTGAAAAACAGTATATAAATCAAGAAACTTTTGATCTGTTTGGAAAAAGAAGCATCTGAGGAAGTGTGAAAATATAAACAACAAAACCAAGAGATATTTGAAAAGTATAAAAAAGAAATATGGACATGGGAAAGAAAGAGAGATTTGATATGGTGCAATATGTATGCAAAGGAGAAAGCCAAATTAATCAATAACAAGAAAACAGTTCCAAAGATATTCAAAGAGAAATACAGGCAAAGGCATCTGGATATGGAAAATTTCACAATAAAAAAATATCACAAAGATGAAATGGAGAAAAGAAGATTAGTAAAGTAGAAGTTGAAGTTATGGAGTGCCTACAAAGTGAAGGATTTGGTGTAGAAGGTCTAACACAGGTTACATCACAGTATGATGGAGTGAGTCCCAAAAGTAAGGAGAAGCAGGAAAATCAGGAAACATCTGAAGAAAAAATATAGACATGGGAAAGAAAAAGAGATTTAATATGTTGTAATAGTTATGCAAATGAGAAAGCAAAACTAACCAATATAAAAAGAGCAGCACCAAAGATATTTGAAGAGAAATGCAGGCAAAGGAATCCGGACATGGAAAATTTCATAATACAAAAAATAAGAAGACAAAGAGGAAAAGTAAAAAAAAAAATAAAAATAAAAAGTAAAAAAGTAAAAGTAGATTAGTAATGGAGAAATTAAATAGAAATTTAGATTATGGAGTACCTGCAAAGTGATTCAGTGTAGAAAATCTAATTTAGAAAGCACCACAACAGGATAGAGCAATGGATATCCAAATTAAGGAGAAAACAGTGGAACAGGAAGTAATTGGTCAGGCACCATATGAAGATAATTTGGAGCCTTCCACAGGAAACCAGTATAAATGTTCACTTAAAGCTAGACAGCAAGGGAAGGAACAGGAAACTGTGGAAACTCTGATGCAGTCATGATTTGCTGAGGAGTGATAGGCCAGTGAGTTCCCATATGACAGAGCAACAGATGGCACAGGATGGAAATGTGTCACAAGAAGATGCTATAGAACCTTCTACAGAATGTCCACAGGAAATGGAAAACAAGGGATGTGCCCTCATTTTGGAAGAAAATGAGCTAAGAGAAGACTTGCTTGATTTAATAGACAAATACATCAAGATCAATGACAGAAACAGACTGCAGAAGGTTAATAAAACCCAAAAAGTCAGAAGTCTCATAAAACAAATGAACACAGTAATTAGGACTGCTCATAGAGATCCATGCAATATAACAGAAGTAAACAGGATACATTACCATGCAGCAAAATTAATAATTGATAAATTTCTACCACAAGAACACAGGGTAGTGAGGGAAAGGAAGGGGACAAATCGAATACCATCATGGAAGTATCGAACAGAAGAAATTATAAGGCAGTTAAGACAAGGAAGTGTCACTGTTAGAAGACTATAGAAGAGGGAACAGATAAACAAAAATACTAAGATGGATGTGATAAATGCAATGTGCAATATTAGAATAGACCAGGATCTATCAAGCACTATCACAAATAAACTAAAAATTTCAGCACAGGTAGAAAAATCTATACGATACGAAAATAAATATAAAGGAAAAGTACAAAATAAGCAATTTATTAATGAGCCAAAAAAGTTTTATATAGAATTGGGAAACAAGGTAAAAGGAACTAAAAGACTGCCAAAAAGAAGAAGAAATAGATACATTTTGGAAAAATATCTATGAAGATCCTGTGGAACATAACAAAGATGCTAAATGGATAGAGAAAGTTAAAGAAAGAATAAGAAGTTTGAAGGTACATGATATGAAATGGGATGAAGTAACAGCCAAACAGATTGAAATAAAATTAACAAAAGCCTCTAATTGGAAAACCCTAGGCCCAGATGCAGTACCTAACTTTTGGCTAAAAGTAATAACATCTTTGCAGGAAGATTTAGCCATGAGTAAGAACTATTTATATGCACACCCTAAACAGACACCAACCTGGCTAACAACAGGAGAAACAATGCTCCTACCTAAGAGCGAACCTACAAGCTATTCTAAAAATTATAGGCCTATAACTTGCCTTCCAATGATGTATAAAATATGCACAGGAATTGATGCTGACAGAGTTTATAGTCATTTAGAAGAAAACTCAATTATGGCAGTAGAACAAAAGGGCAATAAAATAAAGTCATATGGAACAAAGGATCATTTGTTTTTAAAATCATGGTGAACTGTAAAAAGGGGTAAAATCTAAGTACGGCATGGATTGACTATAAAAAAGCATTTGATAGTATCCTGCATTCATGGATAAGACACCCTACACTGATCGACTACATTACAGTGACCATGAAACAGTGACATACCACTTTGCAATTAAACCATGATAAAGGACAAATTATTCTCCCAGGGATAAAAATTCAAAGGGGGATATTCCAGGGTGACACTCTGTCACCGCTGCTATTCTGCCTTGCCCTTAACCCATTAAGCTGACTACTTAACAGCTTAGGCCATGGCTATTATTAGATTCTTAGAAAACAACAAAGTGTAAAGACTTCTCATCTTCTTTTTATCGAGGATTTAAAACCGTATAGCTCATCAGATGAGGAACTGAAAGCACAACTGCAAGCTGTCAAAACTTTTTCAGATGATATAAGAATGTCATTTGGTCTTGATAAGTGAGCAAAGCAACCTTTAAAGCAGGAAAACTGCAACACCAGGAAAATATCAGTTTGGGACAAGAATGTGATAGAACTTGAGCAAGAAGGAGTGTATAAATATTTGGGAATTGATGAAGGATCAACAATAAAACATGTACAAATGCAAATAAAACTTAGCAAGGAATATTTCTGAAGATTTAAATTAATCCCGAAAACAGCACTGACATCTAATCAAAATCCAAGCTATAAACCAATTTGCTCTTCCTGTCCTAACTTACAGTTTTGGAGTGACTGACTGGCCCCAAAATGTGTTGGATAGATTAGGCAGAAAAGCAAGAAGGATCCTTCATGCTCACCAAATGATTTATAAAAATCAGTGTATACCAAGATTATATATTCCCCATTCTGAAAGAGGGATGGGCCTTCTTGAAATTGATTACATGTATAGATCTGCAATTGTGGGACTCCACACATATCTGCTGACCTCACAAGATCCAAACATAGTGAAAGTTTTGAAACATGGAGAATAACTCTAATATGACTTCTCTGCTTAATCTAGGAGAAGCATATTGGCATCAAGCAGGAATGGAAATCAAACCAGAAGTAGATAAAAATCAGGCAGCAACTGAATGTGCCAAAAAACAAAAGAAAGAATATAAGGTGATGGACCAGATGAGAAGGCAAGAAATATGGAAAATACGTAAGTATAGTTGCAAGTATAGAAAACTTCTGGAAGAACCTCATGTTGATCAAGAATGAACGCAGGAATGGTTAAGGAGAGGCAAATTCAAACCAAGAGATGAAAGGTTAATATTGGCGGCACAAGATAGTGGGCTACATACATGTTGGTTTACAAAGTCCATTGAATATGTGGGAGAAACAGACAAATGTAGGTTTTGCAAAACAGAATTGGAAACAGTTGCACACCTCGTTGCAACAAGCTTATGTCAGAAGGACTATATACCGAAAGGCTTAATAATGTTGCGAGACTGTTGCACTGGGGATTGTGCAAACATTATGGTACTGAAGTGGCTGAAAAACAATAAAAATGAGCCACAAAGCATCATAGAAAATGATTAAGTTTACATCAATTACCAACAGTTCAAAAGATGCAGTGGATATAAAAATTGTACACACCCCTATTAAAATGCCAGGTTTTTGTGATATAAAAAATGACACCACAATAAATCATTTCAGAACTTTTCCCCACCTTTAATTTGACCTATAACCTGCACAATTCAACTGAAAAACAAATCTGTTAGGGGAAAAATATATAAAAAATAAAAAAACGTACAATAAGCTGGCTGCATAAGTGTGCACACCCTTAAACTAATACTTTGTTGAAGCACCTTTTGATTGTTTTTTAGATGCTAGAAAACCAAATATAGTGGTCCAAGAAAAGAAGACAAAAGTAGCACTGATCAGTGAAATCGCCACACTCAGTGACTACAGTGTCCTGCGTACAGAGAGACAGAATGTTATAAAATATCAGGATTTGCAAGAAGAAGAAAGATACCCAGATAGTTCCAATAATAATAGGAGCAATGGGTCTTATATAATAAAAAAAAAAAAAAAAAGTCTGCTATCATATTTAGATATGCTACCAATACATGTAACTCCATACGAATTGCAGGAGTCATTATTACTGGGCACATTGTGGAAGCTGTGAAGAGCACTTTTGGCTGACATCAAAGAGTGAAACAATACTAATTTCATGAACTTTAATTGTACTTTGACTTAGGAATGGGGTACATTCTCATCATGATATTAGAAACCCAAAAGATTTGGAGAAATTAAAAAAAGAATGACAGGTAAGAAGTTATGAAAAGGTAACATTTTGAACTTGGGCACTATCACAAACTGGTTTGTTAAGGGAAGATCCAGAATTGGTCTCCAGCAATCTTCTTCCTTTGGCATTAGAAAAGTACAGTTGTGTACACTTACCATAAATGTAGATGTTCGAGTGTATTCACTGTTGCAGTCATTACAATTGTGTTATCCTGCTGGCAGGCTATCCTCAGTCAGCCTGAAATCCAAAGTCTAGGTCTGGCGTCATTTGCTGTCACCTCTTCCCTGACGTCAGTGCGCCAGGGGTATAAAAGATGCAGCCGACACCATTTTCCTCAGTTTTTCTTGCCCCAGATGTCAGGTGCCCCCAAAAGGGTAGGCTAAAAGTATGTCAATAAAACATGCATGCACCAAAGAAATATTCTGTCTTCATCTACAAGCAAATACACCACATAGGATAGAGACATACAGATAAGATCCAGCAAAGAAATGGGGGTTGGCGGGTGGGTAACCTGGACTGCAACAGTGAATACACTCGAACATCTACATTTATGGTAAGTGTACACAACTGTACTATGTTCTTCGTGTTTCACTGTTACAGTCATTACAAATGGGTTGAATCAAAAGCTAAAGTTGGGAGGCTGGAGCTAAATAGCATTAGGAGCGGCTACTAGGACCTGCAGAACTGCAGTGGCAAAGCCTGCCCTGGATTTAGAGTAGAGTGGTAAGTGATAGTGCTTTGTGAAGATGTGCACTGAACTCCAAGTAGCAGCCTCTAAAATAGCTTTGGTTGGTACTCCCCTGAGGAAGGCTGCTGAAGTGGCTGCTGCTCTGGTTGAATGTGGCGTAATGCCCTTAGGTACTGGCTTGCCATGTTGTGAATAGCAGAAATTAATGCAGTGGCCTATCCACTTTGAAATAGTCTGCTTTGAGATCGCCTTTCCTTGTGATCCTGCAGCATATGCCACTAGTAATTGCTCTGTCTTTCTGAAAGCTTTGGTTCTGTTCAAATAGAAGCGTAGCTGTCTGTGTATGTCCAAAGAATGCAGAATTATCTCCCCCTTATTCTGTGGGTTTGGATAAAAGGTAGGCAGATGAATAGTTTGGTTAAGGGCCACACTGGACACTACCTTAGGCATAAAATTTGGGTTTGTCCTCAGAGAAACCCTGTCTGTATAAAAAATTATAAAAGGTTCCACAGCCATGAGTGCCTGTAGCTCTGAGACTCGTCTTGCAGAAGTTATTGCTAGGAGCAGAGCTGTTTTCCATAAAAGCTTTATATCAGCTGTAGCGGCTGGGTCAAAAAGAGGCAGGGTGAGTTTTTCTAAGACATAATTGAGGTTCCATGCAGGTATTGGTGATCTCCTTGGAGGCCTTAAATTTTTGGCCCATCTGAGGTACTGCCTTAATAACGGATGAGAAAAGATTGGTGGCTCTGTATTGTAATGAGCCGAAATGGCACAGGCATGAATTTTTATAGATGAAAAGGATAGGCCTTTGTCCAGCATCTGAGTTAAGTATTGCAAAATCTGAGGAATATTTGGTACAGCTGTGTCAATTCCTTGTGCCTGGTTCCAAGCACAGAACCTCTTCCATTTTCCAGCATATGATTTTCTAGTACTAGGCCTCCTGGCTTCCAAAATGACATCCATCACCGCTTTAGTGAGAGGTGTATTTTGTATGACTGCATTATCTGCCATGAATGCCAGATTTAAGGTCTTGAGTTGGCTGTGCAGGATCTGATTGTTCTGCTGGGACAGTAGATCCGGCAGTTGAGGCAAGTTCCAGGCTGGGCATTGAGACAAGTTCCTTAGGATTGGATACCAGTACTGGCGTGGCCAGTCTGGGGCAATCAGTATCATTTTTGGCTTCTCCTGTCTGACCTTTAGGAGTACCTTGGGGAGGAGAGGCAGAGGAGGAAAGGCATACACTGTTAAGTTTTTCCAGCTGAAAGATAGGGCATCCACTTTCCATGCTTGTCTATGATAAGTCCTTGTGCAGAATCTCTTTAGCTGGCAGTTGTGAGGTGAGGCAAATAGATCTATGTCCGGATATTCCCATTTCCTTGTTATCATGCTGAAGACTTTTCGATCCAATTTCCACTCATGGGGATCCATGAGGTTTCTGCTTAGTTCGTCTGCCAGAGTATTTATCTTTCCTGGCAGGAATTATGCCTGCAGATGTACTTGGTAAGTCAATGCTGTGTCCCACAAAGTCATGGCCAGTCTGCAAAGGGGGTAAGAATGAGTGCCTCCCTGCTTGTTTATATACCACATGACCATGGTATTGTCTATCTTGATCAGTAGTTGTCCTGGATTTAGTAGGTCCTTGGAGGCTGTCGGGCATTTTGAACAGCTAGCATCTCTTTTTTGATTGATATGTAGATGCATTTGGTTTGTGGACCATGTGCCTTGAATACATCTTCCTGCCATGTGGGCTCCCCAGGCATAATCCAATGCATCCATTGTTAGTCTGTGTGGCTGGGGGTAGAATGAATGGCTGTCCCTTGTTTTGGTGACAAGCCTTTGCCCACCATCGAAACTCCTGTTGCAGGCAGGGAATGAGAGTAACTATAGTTTCCAGGCTGTGGCAATGTTGAGTCCAAACACTTTTCAGGTACCATTGAAGTTTCTTCATATGCAGTCTTGCATATGGAATTAGTAGAATGCAGGATGCCATGAAGCCCAAAGCCTGCAGAATTTTTCTTGCAGATAACTGGGCCTTTGTTGCCAACATTTTGAAATAGGTAGTCAGTTGCCTTTGTTTGTCTGGCATTAGATAAACCATCTGGGCAGTTGTATTTAAGCTTGCACCCAGGAATGCTATCTCTTGAGAGGGTACTAGTTTTGATTTCTGTTCGTTGACTGTGTACCCTAGGCATGGTAGTAATCTCTTTACAAATGCCAGATGCTGTAGTAGAATGTCCTTGTTCTCTGCTTGAATGAGGCAGTCATCCAAATAAGGATATATTTGTATTCCTCTTTGTCTGCAGAATGCAATTACTGGTGCCAGGCACTTTGTGAAGACCCTGGACACAGTAGATAAGCCAAAGGGCAGTGCAGAGAATTGGTAGTGCATTGAGCCAGCTTTGAATCTGAGGTATTTTCTGCATGTTTGTCTGATTGGGACATGCAGGTATGCCTCTTTCAGATCTAAAGTCACAAGTCAAGCCTTCTTGCCCAACATGGGTAGAAGCTGCTGTAGAGTCAACATTTTGAATTTTGGAATATCCAGATATGTGTTTAGAATAGATAGGTCCAGTATTGGTCTCCAGGCTTTGTCCTTTCTGGGTACCAAGAACATCTTGAATAGAATCCTTGTCCATGCTCTTGCTCTGGTACTTGTTGAATGGCCCTCATGTCCATGAGGGATGAGACTTGTTTTTGTGCCTCTGCCCATTGATGTTTGGGCAGGTCTGGCCAACCGTTTGCCCTTAGCAGGGTATGAAAGTGAAACTTGTAGCCTTGTGACACTATGTTTAAGACCCATTTGTCCTGGGTTATTATGTGCCAATTTTGAGAAAAAAGTGCTAGCTTTCCCTCTAAAGGTGCTGCCAGAAGATATGTGCTTGGCGCAGGCAGGGGGAAGTCATTGGGACTGTTTCCTGTATGGCTGTGATTTGTCTTCTCCAGTTTTGGGGGTAGAAGCACCCCATTGTTTAGACCTGTACAAACCTTGGGGCTGGGATCTGCCTCTAGGGCGTCTGTATCTGCCCCTTTGTGGCCTGTCTGGCACTGGAAAGGACCAATTCTTTGTAAGCCAGTGTCTGCTAAATCTTGGTGGCTGTACCTGTAAGAAATCCTTGACTGTTTGCATAGATTTAGCTTTGTCCTCCATTTTCTTTAACACCAAACAAAGCATTATGCTGTAATGGAGCATCTAATAATTTTGCCTTAACATGATCAGGTAGATTTTGTTCCTTTAACCAAGCATGCTTCTTAATGACTGAACCTGTAACTGCGGCCCTGCAGGAAGACTCCAGAGAATCAAAACCACATTGTATGCTTTCCAACTTGTTCAGCTGCATGCAATAATTCCTGCATTTCTTTGTTTTCTGCACATTCAGAATTTATCAACATTTTCTGTTTAAGCAGTGACATAATATATTGCTGATATTTGAGCTTATGAAACTGACAATTTAAAGCCCTTACAGCCAAAGTAGCAGAAGTGTAAATCTTTTTTCCCCATCTGTCCAGTGCCCTAAAATCCCTGTCAGTGGGAGTAGGGTTTTTTGCAGTGGAAGCCTTGACCCCTTTGGGAGCCTGAGAGATAGTTTCTGGGTCAGCAGCAGGGTTTCTGAAAAGGAATTTATGTGAATCAGGAACCCTGTAGTATCTGTCTAGCTTAACAGGAGCTGGAAGTAGAGAGTCAGGAGTCAGACTGGACTCTGAAAATACATGCTTAACAGGAGCTGGAGGTAAAGAGTCAGGAGTCAGACTGGACTCTGAAAATACATAATCTACAATGTCTAACACAGGTGGAATAGCTAGGGGCCTGTGCTGAGGTAGTAAAAGGAAGTCTCTGAGCCTTTTCTTAGATTCTGAATAATCTTGGCTCTCCCAGTGGAAATGCTCCCTCATGGTATGCAGAGTTTCCCTAAAATAATAATCCTCAGGAGGAGAGGCTGAAGGGATAGATTCTTCAGCATCAGAATCCTCATAGGGAGGAAGAGAGTATTCCTGATCAGAAGAGGAATCAGAATAAATGGAAACCTGATCTGAAGATTCATATTCTGTCTCTTGCCTAGGCCTCTTATCAGGAGGTGGATGGGAACCCCTGATCAAAGTAATTAGGTCTTCAGCCATTTTGAGCATCTGTTTTTTAGGCATGGAGGCCTGTCCATGGGGCTGTTGTACTTGTTTCTTTGTCTTTAAAGGTGCTTTAGTCTTTGCCTTTGAAGCTGAAGTTGTTTTAACATATAACTGTGTAGGCCTGAATACACCCTCAGAAGCCGATGCCTGCACAGCGGCTCCAGACCATCTGAGGAAATAGTTTCCGAGGTTCCAATACCTTGAGTTTCTAGCGGCCTAGTCGGCTCTACGTGGGAATCGGAAGCGGCCTGCGGCTCTAAAGTAGCAGGCATCAGGGGCTGCGAAAGTGCCTCACTAAGAACCGGCGACTGGCTTAGAAGAAGCCTCATTGTCAGTTTTGGACCTCAGATGTCTATCCTTTTCTTTTTCTTCGCGTTTCTTGTGAATTCCGGTAGTTGGATGGCTATCCAATGACATTGTATGGTTAAATCTTCTGCCAAAATAGTGAAATGCAAAATCGTACAGACGCTTAATAGTGCGATGGTTAAATCTAGCACAAAACCGACAACTAGCAACGTTGTGGTCAGGGCCTAGGCAAGGAATACAGTAAGAATGAAAGTCCTTATGAGGTATTTGCTTCCCACAAGAAATACAATTATTAACTTTTTCTAACATCAGTCTGGAGCAAGAAAAAAGTTTCCCCAATGGAGTACTTAGCTTTTTAGTGAAGATTTCGGATCTGAAATTCGAACACGAAAATCTCAGGAGTCGGCCGATCGGCACTTGCGAACTGCTTTTGCTTCGGGCACCGCGTGGCAAGAAAGACAGAGGAAAATGGCATCGGCTGCATCTTTTATAGCCCTGGCACACTGACGTCAGGGAAGTCGGAACCTCACCCTCCCTTTCAAGGCATTTCTCCTCATGAACCTATGAACCGACGCCGGACCTAGACTTTGGAATTCAGGCCGACTGAGGGTAGCCTGCCAGCAGGATAACCTAATTGTAATGACTGCAACAGTGAAACAGGAAGAACATCAGTACTGAATAAAAGCCTTCTCCGATCTGGAGGGCAGACCCGAATCAGCAGGAGATGAATGACAATAGGGGAAAAAAGAAGTTTGATATGGCAGATGAGGAGAAATGCCTTGAAAGGGAGGGTGAGGTTCTGACTTCCACCTATGTTTGTGATTAATCACTTTCAGCACTCATTTGTTTGAAAGTATCTGATGTCAAAGAGAGAAATGGAGGTTGAGATTTTTGGGCAGGATTAAAGTGCTGCCAGAGTGGAGGGGGAGTTGGATTTTGAGGATAGTCATCCAACCTTGTTAGACTGTACTTTATTCTGGGTTGTGCCTCTTTTCTTCCATTGTTTTTAAGTGTGCTTAACTGCAGATTGTTTTGGCTGCTTATTTTTCTTTTTGTAAAAAAATGTAGCGTTAGCATTAAACCCCTCAACAATTTCGGAGAAAGGTGGCTAAAGAATGTGAAATCCCCTGAACCAGCTTGCCTCTCACATTACAGGTTCATAGGTGTTTACTAGGCCAGTGACCACAAGACCCTTTCTAAGCCTAGCCATGCATCCCAGATCTCTGACAAGGTCTGATAAGTGTAAACAGGGGCTTGACAGATGAAACATTTACAAGCAAGGGCCTTTGAGATGAATCATTTATAGGCTGCTTGTGTCCACTGTTACATTTCTTAAGAATCTCTACAGCAGATGGTTGAAATATTACCTCTCTGTCTAGGGGAGAATTTACAATTTCAGCTTTAACATTCTTAGGAAAGTTTTGTCTATGCAACAGAGCAAACTCATAACAGCTCCAGTGGCAGTAGCTCTGGAAGTGCCATCAGCTAAATCATCACTTAAGACACAAAATCAATAGATTTGCATGATTTTCCCCCATATGAGGGAAAGATCCCATAACATTCCTCATGTGCTCAAAAGAGGCAAGCATAAACTTTAACATATCAGCTTGACAAGTGATCATTCTGAAAAGTGTTGCAGAAAATACCTTTTTTTCCAAAATGAACAAAAAGCTTTCCCATTCTTATCAGAAAGGGAGAAATTAGCATTAACCAGATGATTAGCAACATGTGTGTGTACCAGAGAAATCACTGCTGCATCTGATGATGTGGGAGTAGAATATAAAAACTTATAAGACTGATAAACTTAATACAATCTGTCCGCTCTCTTGGGTGCAGCAAGCTGGCTGTCAGGCATGTTACAGGATGTAATAAATAAATCTTCCAGTGTATTTTGTTTATAGGTTCATATGAGTTAACAAGGCTAAGAACCACTTGGGCTGTTATAAGCCTAGCTGTGCAATCCAAATTTAACCCCAACATTTATATAGGGCATAATTTACTGAACCCCACTGTTCATCAGAGACATAGCCATTAGACCAGGGGTGAATTTTTATTTACCATACATTGCTTCAAACTGCACTTAAATAGGTTTAGGGAGGAGCTCTGCTTCACATGGATGGGGAGTCTATTCCAGAGAATGGGAGTTCTCTCAGAAACATATCCATCTCTCCAACATGCCCTATTTATATTGCAAGCAAAATTTAGGTCTTTTGATCTAGTAGTTTTGATGCTGTTTGTTTTGTAGATGTGCAAAAGGTTCATCAAAATGGGGTCTAGGGATGCCTTGTACACCAGGCAAAGATCACCTCTCTGAAGTCTGAATAATACTAAGTAAATTGACAGAGCTTTGAAGCAATCAATGTAGGACATTATGTGTACTCCTTGTATTCTTTTTGTAAGGAACCTTTGTGGACTTTAGTTACTGCATGTATCTGGTCAGGTACATATTGAAGAGGGCATTGATGGGTCTGATGAGGGTTGAGTACAGAGGTATGATGACCTCTCTGGGCCTTGATGCTATACCCTTACTTATAAACTGAGCAACAGAGAAGGATTTTTTTTACTGCCTTGTACACTTATTGGTAAAAGGTTGGGTTACTATCTACATGAGTTCCCAGATCCCTGGCTAGTGAATCAACCTTTAAGAGTATTTTATTGATGATGTAGTTACCTGGGGGTGGCAGGCTTCCCAAAAGGTACTATAATGCATTTCTTGGCATGGCCATGTCTTTGGCACCATGCATGTGTCTGTGTTAGACTTTCCTGAAGGGTGTTCTCATCTTGGGAGGAACTCAATGACTGCAATAATTTTTGAACTTAGTCAGAGGCCTTAGACATTGGCTTTGCCATCCAAGAAGTAGATGCCAAAGAGGAGCAGGCCCAGCACTGAGCTGTGAGGTACTCCACTGTTTACCAGCCTTTTTGTGGAGGTGGCTTCACTGATCCTAACCTCTTGTGCCCTATTTGTGAGCCAGCCAGCTAGCTATCCAGTGTGTTACAAAGGACTTTACGATTAGTTCTGTAAGTTTATTGACAATGCCCAAGTGTGGTATTTTATCAAATGATTTAGGCAGATCTAGGGAGGCAGTATACCACTTTCCCCTCATACACTGTCTTAATGACTTTTTCAAATTAGTCCACTAGGGTCAACAAACATGCCCTTGCTTTGACAAAACCAAATTGGGTTGGATCCAGTGTCTGGAGGTCTCCTATGTCCTTGTTGACAATTTCCACGATTTTCTCTGTGGCTTTGTTCCCACAAAAAAATAATTTTGTTAATTGCTTCAGAAAGGAGAATCATTCAAAGTAATGATCAGAAGTCACACTTTCCTCAGAGCCAGAATCAGAAAAATGAGGAGAAAAAACAGTTGCCCCCCATAATCATGTTGTCATTCAAAATATTGAACATCCTCAGAAAATGAGGAATCTCTCTTTTTTTCTTTTACCAGAAACAGCAGAAGTGGAAGGATTAGTAGCCTGAACTACACCTTGAGCTAATCCCAATAAATCACTCCTGTCTAAAGTAACAGAGACAGGAGAGGATGTGTCTAATTTTTTTGTTTCTTTTTGACAGGAATTTCTGAAGAAGCAGACTTACATTTCACAGGTAAAACCTTCCTAGGGATAGGCATTCTAGTATGGCTAGACAGAGAGGTATTCCCTGTTCCTTCCTCCAAGACCAACAAAGATGATTCTCCCCTGCCTGCCAGGGGCACTCAAAGCCCCAGAGGATGTGCCTACCCACAGGTCCATGATGGTTAAAGGGTCTACACCAGAGTGAACCAAGGGAAAAGAAGAATGGTCTGAGGAACTAGAAATGACCAAGGCAGAGACATTCAGCTGTCTGATGCACTTTAGTAGCCTGCTGAAGTGGTAAAGACTGCTTGTTATTTTCTTTTTGTGGCTGGAAGAAGAAATAACTGAGGAATTGGTAGGTTGTTCCATGGTACAGCCAAAAAAGATGCCTGATTCTTGGGGAAGCATGGTAAAAATAGTCAGTAAAACAGGTAAATATTAAGTCACTTTTCCACCCAAAAACACAGTGAAAAATGTTCATCTCCACCCCAAAAGTAAAGTAACACAACTTTTATCAAGAAAAAAATATTTGGACTACTTTTTTCCACAAAAGTAAAAAGTAACACTGCTGTACAAAGTTATTAAAAGTCACATGACAGTCTTCAAAAACCTTTGCCAAGCATACAATTAGAATTTTCACAAAGTCCATTTTTTTTCATAATTTTAAAATGTGGAAGTTCTTTCCTCCCTCAAAGGAAACTTATCTACCCAGCAATGGAAAGCTTTAGCAAACTGTCAGTCTTTCAAAACCCACAAAAAACAGTGTTCTTCAGTGGAAGGAAGGCTCTGAAGGGATTGGCACCCAAACCATTTTTTTAGCTGAGCTTGAACTGACTAATGGTTTTTGTGTGTAGAAGGTGCCCTTGTAGTTTGGGAAGCTGGTCTGCTATTATATCCTAAGTAGGATACGACCAGGTTACTGCAGCAGTGATTGATATGATGAACATCCAAGTTTAGAGAAATGTTTAATCCACTAATGGAATTCCTTTAATAAAGAAAGAAGAAGATTGCTTTCTAGTGGTTGATCCCATTAGTTCTATTTTTCATAAATTGTTGGATTTTCCTTATGTGGAAAAGAGAAAGGAGTCCTAGTGCTTTCAGAAACATTCTAACTACCAAATCATTTGTCTTATTCATTTAACTGAAAAATTCCATTATCAGAACACTGTCCTATGGGGCAGGACTAATGCAAGCCTTTACATTTATGACAGCCCAAAGAAATGTCTAAGAAGGCACTGAATCCAACATCTGTATGCTTAAACTTATGCCTTGGCCCTGAAAGCATAAAATAGCCATATGTATTGCTGTGTTTATGACCTCAAAAGAACTTGCTTGAATAAGGCAATCATTCAGGTAAGCATACTTATGGATTCCCCTCAAACTTACCTCTGCAAACATTGATGCAATATATTTTGTAAAGACTCTAGTTGCAGCAGAACTTACAAAATACAAGGCAGTAAGATAGCAGAAAGATTTAAAAACCCTGAACCTACGAACTCTCCTAGGAGATTCACAGATTAGGGTATGAAAATAAACATCCTACATTTCTTGAGTCAACACCCGTAAACCATTTACTTACAAGAGAGTTGTTACAGATCGCAAAGTAAGCATTTCTGAAACTCTACTGTCATGAAGTTGTTCAGGTTTAAAAGAACAAAGTGGATCTTCAACATTTTTCTTTGGAACTAGATACAATCTTTTTCTGTTCCTAAAACTGGAATTAGTTTTACTGCCTCGATTTCTACACATTTTTGTAATATTAGAACTGCTAAGGCTAATTGGTTCTTTGGTGCTAGATGGAGGAAGTCTGGAGTTGGAATGGAGAAAAACTGCAGGTAGCATCACCTTGATACTACATAGCTCTGCCACTGGGC
>NC_056741.1:447730438-447778750 GCF_019279795.1 Protopterus annectens | reverse complement strand
GTTTACTTGTAACATCCTTAGAAGAAATTGGCACTTATTGACCTTTGAGAAGGATTTAGTAGAGAAATTAGGTGACGAAACAGTTATTATTTTTAGAAAAGGTAGAAATCTAAAAAGTATTATGGAAAGTACGATTATGAAACCCACTAGAACAGAGGGCACATACAAATGTGAGGCATGTAATTATTGTAAATTCATTTCTACAGGGTCTAGTTTCACAGTGAATCAACACATGTTTAAAGCCAGAGGCCGGTACAGTTGTATTTCTAAATCAGTGGTTTACCTGGCTTCCTGTCAGTCATGTCCAGCTTTTTATGTCAGTAAGACTGACAGGAAATTAAATGAAAGGATTTATGAACACACATATCATAGAAGGAAGAAGAGTAGTACCAATGCCCTAGCGAGACACTAACGTGAATCCCTCCCATGCTTTTTTGTTTAAAGTGATAGATCAGGTAGTGGTTGATGAAAAAGGTGGACCACATCAGTTACTGTTACAGAAACGTGAACTTGTTTGGCAGTTTAGGCTGAATTCCTACACCCCCCCCGGTTTAAACGAGGTCACATCTTTGACTTGTATTTTGAAGTTGAGAAGTTTATTGAGGTGACACACACAGTGTTTCATTTCATGTTAGCAAAAGGTAGCAACTGTTGCAGTTTATTCCTGTTTTTCGTCTTGAGTTCCTTTGCACATTTCTATAGTCTAGTAATAAAAATTACACTCCAAGCATTTATTTAAAACTACGTTTTCCTACATTTATGCTTTTCCTTCAGTATTTCTGTACTTCATGTTTGAGTACAGTTTTGCATTTTTTTTTCTAAAAGGAAAGTTTTTAACAGAAGTTTTAAATGAATGATCTTATTTTGCTGACATAAGCTTTTTTAACACAAGAAAAAGGTTTTTGATGCAGAACACTTTTAATTATTTAACTTCGTATTTAATTTAGTTAATTGAATGGCGGCTGAATTCAATTACTGTGCTTTGCTTTGGTGCCTTTTTCATTTTAAAACTGTGTATGAAGTTTTTTTCTTTTGTCTGATGAAGTCTTTCCAAAGGTGGAAGACGAAAAGCGCTTCACATTAAACTTTTTTGGAGTTATTCTAGCCAGATCGGAGATGTATAAACAAAAGTATAGAAAAAGGAATATAGGAAAGCAGGAAAAAGGGGAATGCAGCAAGCAGAGGAGGACATTATCCCTTTTACTTGAGATAAAAAGAAGGGGAAGGGTGATAGAAAAAGAAGGGGTCGATCTTCAGGGGCAGACATACAAATGGGCAACTATGCACATACAAGGATAGAAGAAACATAGAATAAAGACAGAAACTTTATGTGAAATCTTACCATAACCATAGATGTCCTTCTCTTCCATGTTGCAGTACTCTGCCTAAGGGTTTACACCCTTCAGTCTCGCGTACATACGGCCAGTATCCAAAAGCTTTCAGTCCCTCTGTGGTGCGCGAGACATCTGATGTAGAAGAGATTTTTTGGGCCATAAAGGTGACCTCGGCATGCACCAGCCCTCAGAACAGAAGCCCCAGTTGGAGCCTGTCCTATAAGGGCAATGCCATATCATTGCCATCCAGGAAGGGAAGTCATTAGCTGACAGGAGGAAAGGAATACTGCAACATGGAAGAGAAGGACATCTATGGCTATGTTAAGATTTTACACAACTTTTCTATGTCCTTCTATTCCCATATTGCAGTATTCTGCATATGGGTGAGGGGTGGTTGTCTACAGGCAGACTCCAGGAATCCATTAAGGATAGCCCTGGTGAACCCTGCCCTGGATCTGGAGATGTGGTCAAGTCTGTAGTGTTTGGTGAAGGTGTGGACCGAATACCAAGTAGCAGCTTCTGGGAGACTAAGAGGTATCCAGGCCCTTGAAGAAGGCCTCTGAAGAGGCCATTGCTCTTGTGGAATGAGCCTTAATTTTACCCTGCAGAGACTTACCATGGAATTGGTAACAGAAGGTGATGGCCTTGGAGATCCAAGCAGAAATAGTCTGCTTGGTCACTGCCTTTCCCAGGGCTCTGGGGTGAAAGGATACAAAAAGCCTGTCTGATAGGCTTGGTGTTGTGCAGGTGGAATCTGATTTGCCTGTGTACATCCAAGGAATGCAGCGCACTCTCACTCTCTCCTTATGGGTTTGGGGAAAAAAAGACAGGTAGGTGTATGGCCTGACTGAGGGACAGGTCATTAACTACCTTGGGCATGAATGACGGGTTAGTCCTGAGGGTGACTCTGTCCTTGTGAAAAACGAGGAATGAAGGAATAGCCGTAAGGGCTTGGAGTTCAGACACTTTCTAGCTGAAGTTAGGGCCACTAACAAAACAGTTTTCCAGGTTAAATGCTTTAATGAAGCTTTATCAGCTGGCTCAAAGGGCGGTAGCGTAAGCTTCTCAAGCATGTAGTTAAGATACCAAGTTAGGGCCTAAGGTGAAGTACCCCCTTGAGGAAGAGTTTGGAAGGAAGTCTGGTTGGTAATGAGGGATCCAGAGGCAGGCATGCAGAAACAGCAGACAGATGGGCTTTGATGGAAGAATAAGCCAATCCAGTCTGTAGTAACTCACACAAATAGGACAGCACTAGAGGGGGTTCGCGGAGAAGCGGATCCAGCTGTCTTTTATGACACCACATAGTGAATCGCTTACACTTTGAGAGATATGATTTCCTTGTATTTGGTTTCCTGGCCTCCTGCAGGACATTGAGCATGTCCTCATTGTAAATGTGTCTGAAGGAGATCAGAATCCTATCAGCCACAGGGTTAGGTGCAGATGCTGCCACTGTGGATGGATTAGTGACCTCTTGTTCTGTGCGAGAAGGTCCAGTCTGGTGGGTAACTTGTCGAGATTGCCCTTGAACAAGTGAAGGAGTAAGGGGAAAGTACAGTTGTGTACACCTACCATAAATGTAGATGTTCGAGTGTATTCACTGTTGCAGTCATCTCATTTGGGTTATCTGCTTGCAGTAGCCCTCAGTCGGCCTGATTATCTAAGTCTTGGGTCCTGCATCGGTTGCTGTCTCATCTTCCATGACATCAGGTAGTCAGGGGTATAAAGCATGCAGCCAATGTCATTACATCAGTTTTTCTTGCCCCAGATGTCAGGTGCCCCCTTAATGGGAAGCAAATATATATATATATATATATATATATATATATATATATATATATATATATATATATATATATACACACACACACACACACACACACACACACACACACACATACAAGGTTATACCTCCAACAAAAAAGCAAATACACCAAAAAACTTTTAAGCATAGTAAAGGAGAATAGAGGTATAGCCAAAAAAAGTCGGGGGGCTGGAGGGAGGGTAACCAGGACTGCAACAGTGAATACACTCCAACATCTACATTTATGGTAAGTGTGCACAACTGTACAATGTTCTTCGTGTTTCACTGTTGTAGTCATCACATTTGGGTAGATTCCCAAAGCTAAGGATGGGAGGAGGAATTTAGATAGCATTAGGACCAGCTATAACGCCCTGCAAGACTGCAGTGGCAAAGCCAGCTCTGGATTTAGAGAAAATTGGCAAATGGCAATGCCTGGTGAAAGTATGTACAGAACTCCAGGTAGCAACTTCTAGGATGTCCCTGGTAGAGACACCTCTGAGAAAGGCTGTAGAGGTAGATGCAGCCCTGGTTGAGTGTGGTCTTCTCCCCTGTGGGATAGGTTTTCCATGGTGCTTATAGCAGAAATGAATGCAATGGCCTATCCATTTAGAAATGGTTTGCTTTGAAATGGCTTTCCCCTCTGCCCCTGCAGCAAATGCCACCAGCAGTTGTTCAGATTTCCTTTGAGGTTTAGTCCTGTCCAAGTAAAATCTAAGTTGTCTGTGCACATCCAAGGCGTGCAGTATCCATTCCCTTTTGTTCTGTGGATTAGAAAAGAAGGTTGGCAAATGAATGGACTGATTAGGAGCCACACTGGATACTACTTTGGGCATGAAGGAGGAATTGGTCCTGAGGGACACCCTGTCCGCATGAAAGATGATGAAAGGCTCCACTGCCATAAGGGCCTGTAATTTAGATACCCTTCTTGCTGAAATGATTGCTAAAAGGAAGGCTGTTTTCCAAGAAAAGAATTTTAACTCTGCACTTGCAGCTGGCTCAACAGGAGGTAGAGTGAGTTTTTCCAGTACAAAGTTAAGGTCCCAGGCTGGAGTTGGGGCTCTCCTAGGAGATGTTACGTTTTTGGATCCCCTGAGGAACTGCTTGAGCAGTGGATGAGAGAAGAGGTGTGGGTTCTGTGTTGCAATGAGCTGAAATGGCTGAGGCATGAATTTTGATGGAGGAAAAAGAAAGGCCCTTGTGAAGCATCTCAGTTAAGTATTGAAGAATCTGAGGTAAACTGGGCGCTGCTGTGCCCATCCCTTGAGTTTGGTTCCAGGAACAGAATCTTTTCCATTTTTCAGCAAAAGATTTTCTAGTGCTAGGCCTCCTTGCCTCCAAAATGACATCCAACACTTATTTACTGAGGGATGGTAATGGAGAGATTAGGTAATTAGCCAGGCTGCCAGGTTCAGGGTTTGAAATGGAGGATGCAGAATGTGGCCCTCCTGCTGTGACAGCATGGTAGGCATCTGAGGCAGGTGCCATGGAGCCAGCAGTGACACACAGCGCAAGAGTGGGTACCAGTGTTGGTGTGGCCAGTCTGGTGCAATCAGTATCGCCCTTGGTTTGCCCTGTTTGATCTTTAGTAGTACTTTGGAGAGGAGAGACAGAGGAGGAAAGGCATAAACAGATTTTTCCAGTTGAAGGACAAGGCATCCAGTTTCCAAGCTTGTTTGTGGGGAGTCCTTGTGCAGAATTTGTCCAAATGGTAGTTCTGGGGGGAGGCAAACAGGTCTATATATGGGCTCCTCCATATGTTTATCAACATGTTGAAAGTCTTTGGTTCCAGTTTCCACTCGTGTGGGTCCATGAGATTTCTGCTTAGTTCATCTGCCAGTGTATTTAGCTTTCCTAGCAGGAATTGAGCCTGTAGATGCACTTGGTAGCTCAAGGCTGTGTTCCACCGAGCCATGGCTATTCTGCAGAGGGGGTATGAATGGGTACCCCCTGCTTATATATCACATAACAGTGGTGTTGTCCGTCTTTACCATCAATTGTCCTGGAAGAATGTGGTCCTTGAAGGCTGTCAGAGTATTCTGTACAGTTAACACTTCTTTTTGATTGATATGCAGGTGCATTTAACTTGGGTTCCATTTGCCCTGAATGCACTTCCCTGCCAGTTGAGCCCCCCATGCATAGTCTGATATGTCTGCGGTTAGGGTTTGGGCAGCAGGGGGTAGAGTGAATGGTAGTCCCTTGTTTTGGTGGCAGGCCTCTGTCCACCAAAGGAACTCTAACTGTAGGCAAGGTATGATAGGAATCATTGCTTCTAGATCCTGAGAATGCTGACACCATAGGCTTTTTAGATACCATTGTAGTTTCCTCATATGCAGTCTTGCATATGGAATGCAGGAGGCCATGAACCCCAAGGCTTGCAGTATTTGCCTTGCAGATGATAGGGTTTTTGTGGCCATTAGTTTAAAGTAAGGTGTCAAATCAATTTGTTACTCTGGCATGAGGAAAGCCATCTGGGAAGTTGTGTTCAAGCTTGCTCCCAGGAATATAATTTGTTGACAGGGTACAAGATATGATTTATTTTCATTTATATTGTACCCCAGACAAGCTAGCACCTTTTGTACAAATGCCAGATGATTCAAAAGTATGTCCTGGCTTTCTGCCTGAATTAGACAATCGTCCAGGTATGGGTATATCTGAATATTTCTTTGCCTGCAAAAAGCAATGATTGGAGCCAGGCACTTTGTGAATACCCTGGGAGCAGTAGATAAGCCAAAAGGCAGTGCAACTGATAATGCATGTAGCCTGCTTTGAAGCGTAGGTATCCTCTGTAAGATTCCTTGATTGGGATGTGCAGGTATGCTTCCTTTAGATCCAGTGTTGCCAACCAGGCATCCTTGCCTAGTATAGGAAGCAACTGGTGAATGGTCAGTATCTTTAATTTTGGGATCACCACAAAGGTGCTTAGGATAGAAAGATCCAGGATAGGATGCCATGAGTTGTCTTTTCTGGGTACCAGGTAAAGTCTTGAGTAGAAACCTTGTCCCTTTTCCCCTTCTGGTACAGTTTGAATAGCCCTTATGCTTAAGAGAGAGAGAGAGTACTTGCCTTTGAGCCTCTGCCCGCTGATTTGGTGGTAGGTCTGGCCAACCGTTTGGGGTTGGTAACGTGTGGAAGTGAAATCTGTATCCTTAGGAAACTATATTTAAAATCCATTTGTCCTGGGTAATGAGTTCCCAGTTTTTTGCCTGCAGAGCAATCTTTCCCCCTAAAGGAGCAGTCAGTTGAGAAGGGCCTGGAAGTTTTAAAGTTAAGTCATTGAGACAGTTTATCATAGGGGGGAGTCTTACTACTTCCTGATTTGGAAGTGGGAGCCCCCCACTGCTTAGTCCTGTGCGTAACCTGGGACTGAAGCCTGGGTGTTCTGCTGGTTCTGAGTTTGGACTGAGAAGGCCTGGAAGAGGCAGGAAATGACCAATTCTTAGAGGGCAAATGCCTACTAAATCTTGGAGGCTGTACTTGTAGGAAATCTGTAACAGTTTGCATAGATTTAGCTTTTACCTCCATCTTTTTAAGTACTTCTGCTTTGTTGCCAAACAGGCATTCCCGATTTAAGGGAGCATCCAGCAATTTAGCTTTAACATGATCTGGCAAAGATTGCTCCTTAAGCCAAGCATGCCTTCTAAGTACAGACCCAGTGACAGCAACCCTGCAAGATGCCTTTAGTGAATCAAAACCACATTGCAAAGTATGTTTTCCAACTTGTTCAGCAGAATGCATTAAATCATGTAAATCCTTAGTTTCAGCAGTCAGGAATCAACATAATTTTCTGTTTAAGCAATCCAATAATATGCTGTTGACACTTTAACATATGAAACTGGCAATATAAGGCCCTAACAGCCAAGGGTGCGGAAGTGTATACTTTCTTACCCCATCTGTCCAGCGCCCTGGAATCTCTATCAGAGGGGGTAGGATTTTTAGCAGCAGTAGCCTTAATGCCCTTGGTTCCCTGTGAAATGGTCTCAGGATCTGCAGTAGGATTTTTAAAAAGGAACTTGTGAAAGTCAGGAACCCTGTAATATCTATCAGGTTTTCTGGAAGCAGGAGGTAAAGAGTCAAGGGCCAAGCTAGATTCCGAAAAGGCATCATCAACAATGTCTAGTACAGGGGGGATAGCTAAAGGCCTGTGCTGGGACAGGAGGAAGGAATCCCTAAGCCTCTTTTTAGAATTAGAGTAATCCGGCTTTCCCAGCGAAAATGCTCCCTAAGAGTATGCAAGGTTTCACCAAAAGAGAAAACCTCTGGAGGGGACGCGGAGGGAATAGAGTCCTCTGCATCAGAATCCTCATCGGTAGATAAGGGTAAATCCTGGTCATCATAGGAAAAGTACAGTTTTCTACCTACCATAAATGTAAATGTTCGAGTGTATACACTGCTGCAGTCATTACACTTGGGTTATCCTGCCATCAGGCGGTTCCCCAGTCGGCCTGAGTTCCAAAGTCTTGGTCCGGCGTCAGTTGCTGTCACCTCCTCCCTGACGTCAGTGAGACAGGGGTATATAAGATGCAGTCGACGCCATTTTCTTCAGTTTTTCTTGCCCCAGATGTCAGGTGCCCCCAAAAGGTAGGCAATTCAAATTGCTAATAAAACGTAATTAGAAAAGCAAACAGCAACTTTCAGTTACCAGCAAATACTCCCCATAGATAGTAAAGGGTAGAAGACATAGGTACGTACCAGCAAGTAAGAGGGGAAGGAGGGAGGGAGGGTGACCTGGACTGCAGCAGTGTATACACTCGAACATCTACATTTATGGTAGGTACAAAACTGTACTATGTTCATCGTGTTACACTGCTGCAGTCATTACACTTGGGTAGAATCCCAAAGCTGAGGTAGGGTGGCTGGTTCTATAAGGCATTAGGTGTGGCTATAAGGCCCTGCAGCACAGCAGTGGCAAAGCCAGGTCTGGATTTAGAGTATAAAGGCAGATGGTAATGCTTGGTGAAGGTATGCACAGAACTCCATGTTGCTGCTTCCAAAATGTCCTTGGTAGGCACTCCTCTGAGGTAGGCAGCTGAAGTGGCTGTTGCCCTGGTGGAGTGAGATCTAATGCTGCTAGGTATAGGTTTCCCATGGTGTGTGTAGCAGAAACGTATGCAATGTCCTATCCATTTTGAAATAGTCTGTTTTGAAATGGCTTTTCCCTGTGCTCCTGCAGCATATGCTACCAGTAATTGCTCAGATTTTCTGAAAGCTTTGGTTTTGTCCAAGTAGAAGCGTAACTGCCTGTGAATGTCCAAAGAATGCAGTAGTCTCTCCCCTTTATTCTGTGGTTTTGGATAAAAAGTTGGCAAGTCAATAGTTTGGTTTAGAGCCACACTTGAAAACACCTTTGGCATAAACGTAGGGTTAGTTCTTAAGGACACCCTGTCCTGGTGGAAAATGAGAAAAGGTTCCACTGCCATTAGTGCCTGTAATTCTGAAACTCTTTGAGCTGATGTTATTGCCAGGAGCAGAGCAGTTTTCCAAGAAATATATTTTAATTCTGCTGTGTTAGCTAGCTCAAAGGAAGGTAAAGTTAATTTTTCCAAAACAAAGTTGAGGTCCCAAGTTGGAGTAGGTGCTCTACGGGGCGGTCTTATGTTTTTAGCCCCTCTGAGGTAATGTTTTAGCAACAGATTAGAGAAAATTGGAGGATCCATGTTGTAATGAGCAGAGATGGCAGAGGCGTGGATCTTGATGGATGAAAAAGAGAGGCCTTTGTCCAGCATCTCAGTTAAATATTGCAGAATCTGATGAATGTTTGGGACAAGAGGGTCAAGGCTGTGAGCCTGGTTCCAGGCACAGAATCTCTTCCATTTATCCGAATAGGCTTTCCTGGTACTAGGCCTTCTGGCCTCCAGAATGACATCCATAACAGCTTTGGAGAGAGGCATTGCTTGCTTGACTAAGGAATTTTCCATGCAGCTAGGTTTAAGGTCTTTAGCTGACTGTGAAGTATCTGATTGTTGTCCTGAGTCAGCAGATGTGGGATTCGAGGCAATATCCAGGGTGGTTCTTGTGCTAAATTCTTTAAGATTGAGTACCAGTGCTGGCGTGGCCAGTCTGGAGCAATCAGGATCATCTTTGGCTCTTCTTGCCTGGCTTTTATGAGAACCTTTGGAAGGAGAGGTAGTGGAGGGAAAGCGTATACTTGTAGGTTTTTCCAGCTGAATGAGAGGACATCCACTTTCCATGCTTGTGGATGGTAACTCCTTGTGCAGAATTTCTGTAGCTGGCAGTTCATTGGGGAAGCAAACAGATCTATGTCCGGGCTCTACCATTTTTGTGTTATCATTCTGAATATTTGTGGATTCAATTCCCATTCGTGGGGATCCATGATGTTTCTGCTTAAGTCGTCTGCCAGTGTGTTTTTCTCTCCTGGCAGGAGTTGTGCTTGAGATGAAATTGATTGTTTAGAGCTGTGTTCCACAAGGTCATGGCTTGTCTGCAGAGGGGGTAGGAGTGAGTGCCCCCTTGCTTGTTTATGTACCACATAACTGTGGTGTTGTCTGTTTTTAGTAATAGTTGTCCTGGATGCAGCAGGTCCTTGAAAGCTATACAGGCATTCTGTACAGCTAACATCTCTTTTTGATTGATGTGAAGATGCCTTTGCTCTGCGGGCCACTTGCCCTGAATACATTTTCCTGCCATGTGTGCTCCCCAGGCATAATCCGATGCATCTGTTGTCAGTGTTTGCCTGGCTGTGGGTTCAGCAAAAGTCTGTCCCTTGTTGAGGTGACAAGCTTGAACCCACCATCGAAACTCCTGTTTAAGGCAAGGAATTAGTGGTATAACTGTTTCCAAACTTTGATGGTGTTGAGATCATACACTCTTTAGGTACCATTGTAGTTTCCTCATATGCAGTCTGGCATATGGAATTAGTAGTATGCAAGATGCCATGTAACCCAAGGCCTGCAGAATTTTTCTTGCAGGGAGTTGGGTTTTTATTGCCATCAATTGAAAGTATTGAGTCAGTTATCCTTGCTTGTCTGACGTGAGATAAGCCATCTGGGCCGTTGTGTTCAAGCTGGCACCCAGGAATATTACCTCTTGTGAGGGCACTAGTTTTGATTTCTTTTTGTTTACTGTGTACCCCAGGCAACTTAATAACTGTTTTACAAACGCCAGATGCTCTAGAAGAATGTCCTTGCTCTCTGCTTGAATCAGGCAGTCGTCCAGGTACAGATAAATTTGAATTCCTTTCTGTCTGCAAAATGCAATTACTGGTGCCAGGCACTTTGTAAAGACCCTGGACGCAGTAGATAAGCCAAAGGGCAGTGCAGAGAATTGATAGTGCATTGAACCTGCTATGAATCTGAGGTATATTCTGCAGTTTTGTCTGACAGGGACATGCAGGTATGCCTCCTTGAGGTCCAAGGTCACGAGCCAAGCTTTCTTGCCCAGCATGGGAAGAAGCTGCTGTAGTGTCAACATTTTGAATTTCGGAACATCCAGGTAAGTGTTTAGAAAAGAAAGATCCAGAATGGGCCTCCAGGCTTTGTCCTTTCTGGGAACCAGAAAGAGTCTTGAATAAAATCCTTGTCCTTGCTCTTGTGGTGGTACCTCTTGAATAGCTCTCATTTCCATGAGTGCTGTAATTTGTTTTTGAGCCTCTGCCCATTGATTTGGTGGTGGATTTGGCATTCCTTTTAACCTTGGCGGAGTGTGAAAGTGGAACCTGTAACCTTGAGATACAATGTTGAGAACCCACTTGTCTGTGGTGATCCAATGCCAATTGTGATAGAAAAGTGCTAGTTTTCCTCACAAGGGGGCTGCCAAGAGAGAGTTGTTTGGCAGCTGTAATGGGAAGTCATTGAGGCTGCTTTTTATATGGATGGGGCCTATCTTCCCCTTCTTTCTGGCCTGGTGCACCCCATTGTCGAGGCCTGTAAAGACCTTGTGGTTGACCTCTACCTCTCAGACATCTGTATCTGCCCCTTTGAGGTCTGTCTGTAAACAGAAAGGACCAGTTTTTGTTGGTCAATTTCTGCTAAACCTTGGTGGCTGAACCTGTAAGAAATCCTTTACCATTTGCATAGATTTTGCCTTATCCTCCATTTTCTTTAATACCTCTTCTGCCTTAACTCCAAATAACACATCCTGCTGTAAAGGTGCATCCAATAATTTTGCTTTAACATGATCTGGTAACGTACGTTCTATTAACCAAGCATGCCTTCTAATGACAGAGCCTGTAACTGCTGCTCTACAGGATGCCTCTAAAGAATCAAAACGACATTGCAAAGTATGCTTTCCCACTTGTTCAGCTGCATGCAATAAATCCTGCATTTCTTTAAAATTAGGAGGATCTGAATCTGGAAGCATTTTTTGTTTTAACTGAGACATCAAAAATTGCTGATATTTTAGCATGTGAAACTGGCAACTTAAGGCTCTCATTGCTAAGGTTGCAGACGTATATAGTTTCTTTCCCCATCTGTCTAATGCTCTGGAATCCCTGTCAGGGGGAATTGTTTTTTTTGCTGATGAGGCCTTAATCCCTTTGGGTCCCTGAGAAATAGTTTCAGGATCAGCAACAGGGCTTTTATACAGAAATTTGTGAGAGTCAGGGACTCTGTAATAACTATCGGGTTTAACTGGGGCTGGAGGTAAGGAGTCAGGGTTTAAGCTGGATTCAGTGTAGACATCATCCACAACATCGAACACTGGCGGAATAGCAAGGGGTCTGTGTTGAGGCAATAAAAGTAAGTCTCTGAGCCTTTTCTTGGATTCTGAGTAATCCTGGCCTTCCCAATGGAAATGCTCCCTCGTGGTATGTAAGGTCTCCCCCCAAAGGAGTAGTCCTCAGGCGGAAAGGCTGATGGAATTGATTCCTCAGCATCAGAATCCTTATAAGGGGGTAAGGAATATCCTAGGTCTGAGGATGAATCTGAAGAAATGGGACACCTGGTCAGAAGATTCATAGTCTGCATCCTGTCTGGGCCTTTTATCAGGAGGGGGATGGGACCCCCTGATCAGGATGATTAGGTCTTCGGCCATTTTGAGCATTTGTTTCTTGGGCATGGAAGCCTGTCCTGGAGAATGCTGCATCTGTTTCTTTGTTTTTAAGAGGGCCTTCGACTTAGCAGAGGGTTTAATGGTTAACTGGGTAGGTCTGAAAACACTCTCCGAGGCTGTGGATTGCTCAGCTACTTCGGTTCCCTCAGCAGGGTTAGTTTCGGTAGGCTGAAAACAGAGCGTCCGAAGGCCCAGCCAGCTCCACGTGGGAGTCAGATGCGGTCTGTGGTAGCAGTCGTCAGGGGCTGCGTAGGCGCCACACTGAAAACCGGAGAACCGGCGACCGACCTAGAAGAGGCCTCGTCGTCAGTTTTGGGCCTCGGATACCTGTCCTTGTCTTTGCGCTTTTTATGTAATCCTGTCATCGGGAGTTCTGACAGCATGGTGTAATTGAATTTTCTGCCAAAATAATGTCGGGCAAAATCAAACCGACGTTTAATAGTGCGCTTGTTAAACCTAGCACAAAACCGACAACCAGTGATGTCGTGGTCTGGGCCTAGGCATGGAATACAATAGGAGTGGAAATCCTTATGAGGTATTTGCTTCCCACAAGAAATACAGTTATTAACTTTTACTGACATCGGTCTGAGGCAAGAAAAGTTTCAACGGGTACTTAGCTTTGTAGAAGACTTCGGTTCTGGATTCGGAATGAAAATCTCAGGAGTCGGCCGACTGGCACTTGCGAACTGCTTCTGCTTCGGGCACCGCGCGGCAAGAAAGACTGAAGAAAATGGCGTCGGCTGCATCTTATATACCCCTGTCACACTGACGTCAGGGAGGAGGTGACAGCAACCGACACCAGACCAAGACTTTGGAACTCAGGCTGACTGGGGAACCACCTGACGGCAGGATAACCCAAGTGCAATGACTGCAGCAGTGTAACACGATGAACATCAGAAATTTCAGAATCCTGATCAGAAGTATCATAAGCAAATTCAGTCCTAGGTCTGTTAGCAGAGAAAGGTTGGCTTCCTCTGATTAAAGTAATAAGGTCTTCAGCCATTCTTATTTGTTTTGTAGGCATAGAGGCCTGACCATGTGGTCTGGGCACCAGTTTTTTGGTTCGAGTTTTAGGCCTTGAAGAAGATGGCGGCTTAATATACACTCTCAGAAGTCGGTGCCTGCACAGCGGCTCCAGACCCATCCAAGGTAGAGACATCCGCAGGTTCCACAGTTGAAGCATCTTGCGTCTCAGGCCTGCAAATCTGAAGTAGCAAGTATCAGGGGCTGCGAAAGTGGCTCACTGAGTACCGCCGAACTGGCGACTAACTTAGGAGAAGCGTCGTCGGCAGCTTTGGACCGAGGCGGCCTGTCTGTCTTTATCTTTGCATTTTTTCAGAATGTCGGTAGTCAGATGGCTTACCGAAGACAAATCTGCATAACTGAACCGAGTAACAAAATATTTAGAAGCGTAAATATAGACGACGAATAGTTCGTTGTTTAAATAAGGCACAAAACTTGACAGCGAGGTACATCGTGGTCAGGGCTTAGGGAAGGAATACAGTACGAATGAAAATCTTTATGAGGTATTTGCTTTCCACAAGAAATACAATTACTGACTTTTACTGACATCGGTTTAGAGCAAGAGAAAGTTTCCTCAACGGGGTACTTGGCTTTAGTTGAAGACTTCAGTTCTGAAACTCAAAAATGAAAATTTCAGGAGTTGGCCGACCAGCACTTGTGAACTGCTTCTGCTTCGAGCACCGCACGGCAAGAAAGACTGATGTAATGGCATCGGCTGCATACTTTATACACCTGACTACCTGACGTCATGGAAGATGAGAGAGCAACCGACGCAGGACCCAAGACTTTGATAATCAGACCGACTGAGGGTTACTGCAAGCAGATAACCCAAATGTGATGACTGCAACAGTGAAACACGAAGAACATCCAGTGCTGTCTGGGCCAGTAGGGAGTGACCAGCAAGATTTTTGGGTTGTTCTGCTGAATTTTTAGCAGGACCTTTTGAATAAGTGGGATGGGGGGGGGGGTGCCTATAGATATTTTCCCTTCCAGGAAATTGAGAAGGCATCTGTTGCCAGTGCCTGTGGTTCTAGTGTCCTGGTGTAAAAGCCAGAAAGTTGCCTGTTGATGGTGGAGGCAAACAGATCTATTTGAGGTATTACCCCCCCCCCAATTGTGGCCTGGTTCAGGAAGACATCTCTGTGAAGCATCCATTCGTAGTTGTTTGTGATGGTTCTGCTCAAATAATCTGCATGTGTGTTGTGGAGAGAGGGAATGTAGGTCACCTGCAGGTTGATTCCCTGTGAGGTGGCCGATTCCCAACCCAAAAGGGCTAGTCTGCAGAGCAGGTAGGACTTGGTCCTGCCCTGCTTGTTGATATATCACAGTACAGTGGTGTCTGTGTACATCTGAAGTGGCCCCTTTTGTAAGAAAGGGAGAAATGCCTGGAGGGCTAGAAGGATTGCCTTAATCTCTCTGGCACTGATGTGTTCTGATTTGAGGTGCTATGGCCACAGGCCCTGCACCTGTTGGTGGCAGAGGGTTGCTCCCCACCCTGGGTCTGAGGAGTCTGTGTGCATGACCTGAGTAGGTTGAGGTAGTTGGAGAGGAAGGCCCGGGTTGTGATTTACCTGAGCCAACCACCATAGTATTTCTTTTTTCAGGCAGGGAAGAAGGGGCACAATGTGCTCCAGAGGCTGGTTGTGTTGCTTCCAGATTGACCAAAAGTACCACTGTAACTTTCTCATGGGCAATCTTGCTAAAGGAAGCGTGGGTATGGTGGCTGCCATGTAATCCAGAAGTTTGAGGTACTGCCTTGCAAGTCAACTCTGTGGAGTGAAGGAACAGGAGAAGGTGTTCTGTCAAGGAACTTACTTTTGGTGGGGCAGGTATGCCTCCATGAGATCTGAGCGGATCCTGCACCCAAGGAATACAATGTCTTGTGTTGGTTGAAGATGGGATTAAGGTAGGTTTATCTGAAATCCCAGTGATTGAAAGAGAGTCACAATGAACTCGATGTGCCCCTGGAGGGTTTCTTGGCTGGCAGCCTGGATCAACATGTCATTCAGGTAGGGGAATATCTGTATTCCCTTTATCCTGCAGTAAGCCACCACAGGTGCCAGGTATTTGGTAAAGACTCTGGAGTGCAGTGGAGAGTCCAAAGGGCAAGGCAGAGAATTGTAAGTGTAAGGAACCCACCAAGAATCTCAAGTATTTCCCATGGGAGGGCTTGACTGGGATATGGAGGTAAGCATCCTTTATATCTACAGCAGCCAGGAATCCTTGTGGCATAATGAGAGGGAAAAGGGCTGCAGAGTTAGCATTTTGAAGGGAACTTTAGAAAAAGGTTGAGATAGGAGAGGTCTAGGATGGGTCTCCAGGGTCTGTCCTTCCTGGGGACCAGGAAGAGCCTCGAGTAGAATCCTCTTCTTTGCAGTAGAGGGGACTGTCTCTATGGTACCCTTATCTAACAGGGTTTGTACTACCGGTCGCAAGAGCTGCAGTTGCTGAGCAGGTGGTCGAGGAATGCCTCGACCAATGGGAGGGGAGATCCAGGACGTAAAGTAACCATTTTGCAGTATGGACAGGACCCACTTGTCTGATGTGAGATGGGTCCAAACAGGGAGACAGTGAGAAAAGCGAGCAGACAGTGGTACAGAAGGAGGGGGAGGAGAAGGCAGGGGTGGAAAGGTAGTCAGATGGTACCTGTCCTGAAAGGGGGTCCTCTGGCTAGAGGGAGGGGATGCTTTTAGCTGGAGGGGGTTGTTTCCTTGTGGGCTTATGAGGCCTTGAAGGAGGAGCAGGGCAGGAGTGCTTTCTAATAAACTGGGTTTTGGCTGGATTGTTTCTGTGAAACTTAGGGACAGGTGAAACTAGTAAATGTTTCAGGTCCTGCATTTCTTTTCCTTTTTGTTGCAGGGATTTGAAAAGGTCTGTCACCTTAGAACCAAAGAGTGCAGCATTGTCTAAAGGAGTATTAATCTTCACCCAGAAATCATCTGGCAGAGGTTGTAGGCGAAGCCAAGAGTATCTGCGTAAGGCAGATGCTGAGGCTGCTGACCTGGTAGAGGATTCAGCCGCATCGTAACTACACTTGATAGAGTGTCTGGTGACCTGGGAGGAGAGAGCCAGGTGACAGGACAGTGATACTTTGGCAGGGGAGTCTGGAATATCTAGCAGGTGTTTGGTGGCAGATTCTGAGAGGGACAAGGTATACTTGGCCATGTGGGTCTAGCAGTTTGTAGCTCTGAAGGCCAAGGTAGCCGAGGTATATATCTTTTTGCCCAACTTTTCCACTGTCTTGCTGTCATTGCCAGCTGGGAGAATGGTGGTAGTAGGTAGCAGTTTGGAAGCTTTATCCACAGAGACTGATATAGTGGCAAGATCAGCTGGCAGGCACTTAAGCAGATGCTTAGTACTGTCATGAATTTTATAAAGCTTGTCTGCTCTGTGTGGGGCAGGAGGTTGGGAGTCAGGGTTCACAGATGCAGAAGAAAAGGCATCTAAAAAGGCAGGCAGGATGGGAGGGAGGAACAGCAGATGGGCTGGGGGTTTCCATTTAAATGAGGTCGTAGTACCTCTTTTGTACCCATGTCAGTTCTGAGGATTCCCATTTAAAGTGATCCTTCATCCTGCTTATTGTCTCAATAAAGGTTAAGTCTTCAGCTGGGGAGTCATGGTCCACTGACTTCTCCTCTGGGGATCCGTAACCCAAGGGGGAGGAAAGTTGTGACTTGTTAGAAAGAGTCCTCAGAGGAATGTGAAAGAACTTCCTCTTCCCTAGTGACTCTGTTAGTAGGCTGGTAGGCCTCAGTGCCATAAAAGCACTGAAAAGGCTTTGACTGAAAACCTGCCAATCAGGCATGATGTCTGTAGAAGGAAAAATGTTTCTCCTCTTTTCTCTTCTTTTAAGAGGGCCTGTGCAAGTCTGTCTAGAAACCGGAGACTGCGATGGCTCAGACGGCTCAGACAGTTCCTCAGAAAACGCAGGACCCCCCCCCCCCTGTGGCGTCGGAATAGCTTCTGCGGATGTGCTCCCACCTAAGGATAGTGCGGCATCCTGAGAGGTACCTGCGGCCTCCGGAGTGGCGAATCCATGTCCAGATCCAGAAACCAGGCCTATGTCAGCCACAGGTTGGGGATCAGCCAGAAGAGGCTCAGCATCAGATGAAGGCCGTAAGGTTCTGGCCTTCTTTTTTAGTGATTCTGCGGAGACGTCTGCGGAGCCCTCCCATCCGTAACATAAACTGCTTCAGATCTTGGTTTTCAATATAAAGATTAAGCGCATGCAAGCAACTGTGCAATATTTTAGGCATGAACGCCTGGAAAATCGGGCATGCCTTATGGTTGGGCGACCATCCCAAACAGAAAAGGCACTTATCATGGGCGTCCTTATGAGGGATTTGGTAGCTGCACTGAGACTTACCCTTTCTGGATGACATGGACAAGTAATGCCAAATTTTAGGAGGACTGAAAAGGTCCCCAACAGGGTACTTATTTGATAAACAAATCCATCAGCGGTAGCAGGAACACCTGGCGCATAACTGGCGGCTGAAAAGTTCTGAGGGCTGGTGCGTGCCGACGTCACCTTTACGGCTCATGAAATCTCGCCTAAGTCAGACGTCTCACGCACCACAGAGGGACTGAAAGCTTTTGGATACTGGATGTACATACACGAGACTGAAGGGTAAACCCTTATGCAGAATACTGTAACATGGAAATAGAAGAACATCTACAGATGACAAACAAATGGTAATGGGAAGGGTTTGACAAAGATTAGTGCATGGGGCTTGACTCAAGGAAGGGGAAACATCAGGCTGAGAAAAGGAGAAGTACAAATATTAATACGAAGTTTAGCTCTCTGACCTGGCTGCTTGTGGCATAGGCCACAATCTCCTCTTTAGCTCAACAATGGAGGCCATCAAGGTGTATTCTGACAATGTGTCTGACCAATACTCTCTCCATCTCAGCCTTCCTCCACCTACTCAAACTATGGCTAGGCCACCTGGTAGTGAGAAGTCCAGAACCCCCTGGTGAAGCACTCCCTGCCTCATTAACCTTCTTTTCCCTGGCTACAGCTTCAGCAGGGGTGGGCTGTGGTTGAACTGCCTGCTGAGCACATCTATTCTCTATATCTGCATTAATGACAGATACCGAGAAGTGTGTTGCAGGTGAACATATTTTACCAGTGGAATGGATATATACAACACAAGTCAGTATATGTTTCATTAGGACAAAGCCTGCTTCTCCTGCAGTCTCCCCTGCCTTCTGCAGTAGGTTCTGCTAATGGTGAAAGAGAAACGGTCACCTCAGAGAGCTGCGACAAGTGTAAGATAAGATGCCAGGATAACACTTGCAACCAAGAACCCCACAGACATGTCTCATTAGTTCCTTCCATCTCAAGCAGCAGGTAGGTGTGTGCCCCCTATACGCAACTCAACAGACTTACACAAACTATATGACCCTGGCATACACACAGACACACCAGGTAGAATGCAGGCACCCTGAGACAGTTCGGCATAACCCACCACAAGAAAGGTATCTGCAGGACTCCACAATAAATGCAGCTGACCTACTACAGTCCTAGCCAATACCACTTCCACCAGACACAGAAGCACCACACAGTGGTCTACAGATGTGCTACACACACTAAGACAGAGACAAAAAAATAAATAAAAATAGAACGTCAATCACTTATACCATTTACAGCACTGTTACCCAACCTCTGCTTCCCACACACTAAGAATGCCAGGGTGACAGCACTGTAAGTCATTACAATACTTGCATGCTTACCTAGCCTGGTTGTACCTGTGGCTGTGCTCAATACCTTGGACAGGTTATAGCAGACATTAACATTTTGGACTGGACCACTGTATGGCCCAGTAGCCATTGCCTGAAATGGCTAAGATGATGGTAAAGCAAAATCTTTCTCTCTTTCATGCACTAAGCAGGTGTTCTCCATTGGGCACTAGTAGAGGAAACCAATGCCACAAATATCCTAAAACAAAAAAAAAAATTATGGCAAATTCAAAAGGAGGAAAATGGTAACATGTGAATCATGTACACATGATTTCTGAATTGTGGGTAGTGCAGCACATGTGGCTCAGAAGTGCAGTCAACAGACTTATAACCAAATCAAACTGTTTGAACAGCACCAAAGTGTAAGAACCAAGCAAATAGAATAATTCGGTCCTTATGGGTCATGGACACTATAAGGTCCACACCAGAACATACATAAAATAATATAAAATGTATTTATACAGGTTAAGCACTTTCGTCCCTCAAAATATAAAGCTGGGACTTCTTCGGAACAAAATAAATACCATCAAGTCTTTTATATAGACCAAACAATTAGCCACCTTACATCAATTAACTAATTAAAAGCACTAACCCATAAAAAAACAAATCCATATGAAGTTGGCTTTAAACTTTATAAAAAAAAAAAAAAAAAAAATTCACAAAAAAAATTCAATTATTTTATATTAAGTGACGAATATCCTACATCAAATAAACTATGAAACTAAAAAAACTGTACTGAAACCTTCAAAGGTCCAAAGCTCATTTTTCAATAGAGGTAAAAGATAAAAACAGGTCATTAAGACCTGGTATGACAGTTACATTCAACTTGAAAATCCAGTACAATTCCCTTAATTCTATCTGTAATTCCCACCACCCTCCCCCTGAACTCTGTGGCACGACTTCCAGGATCCCAAATCTGAATTTTGTAAAACCCTGGCATACTAGGGCGTGCTTATATAGGGCATTATTTAATTTACCCTTTAGAATAGCATACATATATGCTCATAAATTCTAGATCTCAATCTTCTTTTTTCCCCACACAATAATTTCCATAATCTTGACATACAGAAATATAAATTACTCCCCTGGTGTTGCAGTTGCTGCTTTTTAACCCGATGTTATGTGTAATCCCTGTTAAACATATGACATATGTATCTAAAATATAGGGGCATTGCTTACAACTATTACATTTAGTCGTGTCTCTAATAGCCATGGAGGTGTACTTGTGTATATTTGAACCAATATTTAAGATTTCTCCCAGTTTTATATACAAAACCTGGTCCTTGTCCTAATAATTCAAATACATTTTTTTTTTTTTTTACGGAGTAGTGGTTTTAATTAATTAACTGATGTAAGGTGGCTAATTGTTTGGTCTATATAAAAACTTGATGGTATTATTTATTTGTTCTGAAGAAGTCCCAGCTTTGTATTTTGAGGGACGAAAGCGCTTAACCTGTACAAATAAATTTTATATTATTTTATGTACATTCTGGTGTGGGGCTTATAGTTTCCATGACCGAGAGGGACAGAATTATTTTATTTTCTCAGTCAACAGACTTGTTTGTGAAGTTCTACTGCATGAGCATGTGTCCACAGACATAGTCTTTGCTTGTTCTAATCAGACGACTTAATTTTTTTTTTTTTTTTTTTTTTTTTTAACTTCTGAACCTCCTTTCTTACATGAGTTTTCCAAAGTTTTATTACTTTACTGAAATTTTCTGTAACAAATGCATTGCCCTAAAAGATACATTTACAGGCAATACGTTACTTCTACTTCTCTTTCGGCTGTTCCCGTTAGGGGTCGCCACAGCGGATCATCTGTTTCCATTTCTTCCTGTCTTCTGCATATTGCTCTGTCGCACCAACCACCTGCATTGTCCTCTCTCATCACTTCCATAAACCTTATTTTAGGCCTTCCTCTTTTCCTCTTACCTGGCAGCTCCATCCTTAGCATCATTTTCCCAATAGACCCAGCATCCCTCCTCAGCACATGTCCAAACCAACCCAATCTCGCCTCTCTGACTTTGCCTCCAAACCGACCAACCTGAGCTGACCCTCTAATATATCGATTCCTAATCCTGTCCATTCTTCTCAAACCCAGTGCAAATCTTAACATCTTTAACTCTGCCACTTCCAGCTATGATTCCTGCCTTTTTGTCAATTTTTATTTATTTATTTATATTTGTTGACCGGGAGTGTCCGACTGGACATAGGTCCATTTTCAGCGGAGGCCCAGGTAGAAAAGCTCCACAGTTAAAATAGACAGCAGTTACATTGGATTACATAGCAATTACTTACAACATATTTACAGATGAAGAACATAGTACATCAGTAGACAACTATAATCTTTATCTGTGAAGTACATAGCAGACATTAACAAATGTTACAATAAGAAGTTCCTGCTGTATAATAAGTACTAGGCTTATGATCATCTGAGCTTGCTAAAATCAAGTTAGTTAGTGTAGTGGAAAGAAAGGTAGTGGTTGGATGGGATGGGTGATATTAGAGTGGGAGTTGCAAGGGCATAGCCAGCATGTTTTTAGGTGCGCTTTTAGTAAAGTTTTGAAGTGGGTGCATGATGGTATGGAGGTAATTGTGGGTGGGAGGGAGTTCCATAATTTGGCTATGGTGCAAGAGAATACTGCTTCACCAGCAGAGTTATTGGCTTTAGTGATCTGAAAGTGATTTTTGTTGCTGGATCTTAGTAGTCCGGTGGTGCGATAGGGTTGGAGTAGATTCTGGAGGGATGGGACATTTAGTGGATGGTTTACTAGTTTGTGGGTGAGTGAGAGTTGATACCACTGAAGGAGGTGAGGGAGTTCAAGCAAGCCCAGTTCAGCAAGTGAGAGACAGTGGTGACTATGGTAGGATGCCCCTGTGGCGAATTTGGCGATTTTGTTGTAGCAGGTGTCCTAGCTTGTTTAGATCGCATAGCCTTAGGTTGGTATATATTGGAGAGGCATAAAGTAGGGTGGAGATAAGGTGGGAATTTGCTATTGAAATCTTTGCTGCTTTGGTGAGAAGTTGCTTATTTCTGTATAATGCTCCTAGTTTTTTGTGGACTTTTTTATGGTCATGGATATGTGAATGTCAAATTTTAGTTTATTGTCTATTTCCACTCCTAGCAATTTGGTGTGTTCAGTTGGGTATATAGTGGTGTTGTCTTTTGCTGTGATGTTAAAGTGAGAGTTGTTTTGAGTATGTTTGGTGGGTTGGAAGATGAGTAGTTTAGTTTTGTTTGGGTTGAGTATTAATTGGGTACTGGATAACCAAGTTTCAACAGAGGAAAAGGCTTCCTGTGTGACTTTTTGCAGTTTGGGTAGGGACTGGGCTGAGCAGATAATGGTTGAGTCATCTGCGTATTGTATGAGTGTGCCATGTTTGGTGACAGAGGCTAGATTATTGGTGAAAACAGAGAAGAGTAGGGGTCCAAGGATGGATCCTTGGGGAACCCCTATGGAGACAGGTAGTTGGGGAGATATGTCATTCTGCCATACAATGGATTGTTGGCAGTCAGACAGGTAACTCTGAAACCAATTGTGGCCGATTGTGAGAAGGATAGGTTATTGAGGACAGAGATAAGTTGTTTGTGTGGGACCATGTCAAATGTGTTAGATAGGTCTAGGAAAGTAGCAGAGGAGAGATAGCCATTGTTTTTATGCTGCAGGACAGTGTTAGTAAAGGAGAGTAAGGCAGTGGTGGTGCTATGGTTTGGTCGAAAACCATGCTGAGTATTGGAAAGGAGGTTGTTAGTAAGGAGGTAGAGACCTGAGAATGTATGCATCTCTCTAGTATTTTGGAGAGTGGAGAGAGAATAGCTATGGGGCGGTAATTGGTTAGTTCTGTGGAGGGTCCGCCTTTGTGGAGGGGAATTATATGTGATACTTTCCACAGTGTGGGAACGTAACTTTCTGACAGCGATCGGTTAATCAAGATGGATATTGGGTAGGCCAGAGCATCAGCTGCGATTTGTAGGCATTCACTTGGGAGGTTGTCTGCTGCTAATTTGGTGGGCTCAAGTTTAGTTAAGAGTTTTCTTATGTTGAAGGTAGGTATAGGAGAAAAAGAGAAGGCAGTGGGGAGATTACTAGTTGAAGGTGTGGGAGTGTGGGATGGAGGGGAGGGGGTTGTGTTGTTCAGCTAGTGATAGTATGGTTTGTGTGAAGTGTGTGCTGAATGAGGTAGCAATATTTTCTGAGGAGTGAGGGATGTTAGGAGGAGGGGTACTGACTTTACCTGGGTTGAGGATGGAGTTTATGGAGGACCAGAATTGTTTGGGGCTGTGTTGGGAGGAGTCTAGGGCAGACTGGTAGTATTGGAATTTGTCCTGTTTTATTAGCTTTTTGACTCTATTGCGTAGTTCTAGGAATTTCTGTCTAGTCTAGTCAATGCCACCATCTCCAACCCATACAACACAGCTGGGTCTCACTACCTTCTTGTAGACCTTCCCTTTCACCATTACTGGTGCCCATCTGTCACAAATCACTCCTGACACACTTCTCCACCCATTCCACCCTGCCTGTACTCTCTTCTTCACCTCTCTTTCATACTCACCATTACTCTGAACTGTTGATCCCAAGTACTTAAACTCATCCACCTTCGCCAACTCTACTCCCTGCATCCTCACCATTTCCTCTATCCTCCCCTCTCATTCACACACACATTCTGTTGTAGTCCTGCTGACCTTCATTCCTCTCCTCTCTACAGCATATCTCCACCTCTCCAGGGTCTCCTCAACCTGGTCCCTACTCTCACTACAGATCACAATGTCATCTGCAAACATCATAATCAATGGGGCCTCCTGTCTGATCTCATCTGTCAACCTGTCCATAACAGGCAATACATTACTACGATACATTAAACATCCAAACAATATAAACTAATCATGCAGCATAGATTATAATTGCTCTATTAATGAGTTCAATTTTAGCCAGTAATTATACAGTACAATCTTTATTTTCATATTAATAGTAGACATTTCTTGTGACACAAATCACTGACATTATTAACAAATCCAAAAACTGAAGGCATAACTTAATTTTCAAATTCTTTGTAGTCATTCTCCTAGCTATTATTAATAAGCTCCAAAGACACAGGAACTAAGACCTGGGTATACATCTGGGAATTGCAGCATTAACCACTACTAAGAATTTGGTTGACATCAATTTGTTAGACCACAATGCTTACAGGGAGCATTGACCCCTCTCCCCCAAAAAGGTTGCAGAACATTGCAGTTATAAACCATATGCTGTTAATCTGCTTCAAGGATTTATACCACTAATAACCAATACCTTTTTGTATATAATTTCAAATTTATGTGGAGTGATAAATGATCGATGCGGAAATTTCCAAGAGAATAATCTCCAAAATAAAATTATGATTTTTTTTTTAGAGTTGTAATATCATTTTGTCTATTGTAATCAATGTTGATCAACTCATTTGGACAGCTGAATCACAATAGTTATCTCTGGTGTGAAATTATAGGCAGATATATTTTGTAGATCTTAGATAATTAGGATCTTGTCTCAGCATTTGTTCAGATACTTTGAAAATCAAGAATGGGTAGATATTCTTGTTTAATTATATCTGAGATTAAATCAACTTTAACATTCATAACCCATGTAATGTTTTGTACTATAAACCAGTTTTTCAAATCCAAATCAAACTTCTCAATAAATTATCTGTGTTAAGCATTCCAGCCTCTCAACATTTAATTCCAAAAGATTAAATGCCTGGGGTTGGGAGGGTGGCCTAATTGTTAATTACAAACACAAGGCACAGGGTTTGAATCTCACAGGGGATAACTGGCTAGGCTTAAAATGGCTCGCAACAGCAGTTAGCCTAGTACTAACCTATGAACCTATTTTTTTAAGCTTATCACTTTTTTTTTTTAACATTCAGTCTACAGTCCGGTGTAAATGCTATAGGAGTAACGTAAATCACCATGCCTTTTACCTCTGGGTATTTACACATAACATTTCAAAATGTTTAACATGTTTATGCAAGCAGAATATGCTGGATTATTGCTGCTTTAAAATAGCTATTTCTTTAATAGCTACTTCAAATTACCATTTCCTTCTACATCATTACGTTTTATGTAACTGGCTACAGGCACAATAGCCAAAGCAAACAAGGAAAATGAGTCAACCTTGTTCATACTCTATTTTACCTTTATTTTTTAACATCTTTACTGAATCATCATATTTTAATATATGGCAGATGTGCAAATACATTAAAAGAAGAGAAAACATTTAGTAATATTATTTTCAAGCAGTAGAAGTCTTCTTTTTAACAAATTTAACACAGTCCATCATTAAATTGATCAATTCCTTCCTTACCTTAAACCTCACTCTTTCTCCTGAATGTTATTCTGTTATGTATTGCACCCACACATTCCATTTATTTCTATATATTGTGCTCCTTCCCTTTTCTAAAGATCCCACTTCCAATTCTTTTACCTGCTGTACAATTTTCAATTCTTCAGTTATGGGTGGTTAAGATTTTTATTTCCACTTTCTAGTAACTGCTTTTTTGGTCAGACAATTGCATTAAACTTAGCTAGGCCTTATTATGCCAAGGCAATGCAGAGAGTATATCCCAGCTGAAAAAAATCATGTTCTTAGTTACAGCTATTTATTTGCTTCCACTATATTTCTGACAAAGTATTCCGTAGGGAATTTTTAAACTCTGCAAACTTGTTACATTCCAAAAAAAATGTTCCCAATTACTTTTCATTTCCCTATCATACCTCTAGCATTTGCTATCTGCCTGAGGAAAAATTCTCTGTAATCTGCTTGAAGTACAAAAATACACAAATACATCCATGCAAAAATCCTCAGCCAACGGCACCTTGCAGCATATTTGGAAGTCATACAGATTTCCTTCAATTCTTTCTTTGCAAACTACATTTTCATGCTATTTTCCCAGTCTTTTCCATCCTCCTTCGACTTATTCTTATAACTATCCTATAATATTGCATATGCCTTATTAGTTATCCATTTTTATCAACTTCACTTCTAGACTCATCTAAAAACTCTACCAGATATGGTCTTTCACGCAACACCTCCCTGTTTCTTTGTCTATCCAGTTATTAATTAATCCTTGATACGGCAGGCAGTCTCTAACCTACAGTCCAACCTTCTGCTTACTTCCATTCCACTCTATTTCTCTCCCTAGTTATTTTTCCCAGCTTCCTTAATTTATTTCAGTAAATCCCAGCCCCCCCTGCCTATTCTCAATACCCTTAGTTGAAGTCATCCCTCTTGGTAAAATCTCCTTTCTTCATTCCATTGTTGGCTTAGTTCTTAAAACACTCTACACTAGTTTATGGATATAATATTTTGTAAGGTTATTTTTCTTAAAGACCTGCACTCAAAATGTTATTTTCCCTACTTCTGGAAGTTCACCCAGTTTCATAATCACCCCCTTCCACTTTGATTTATAACTTTATGCTTGCGTTATGCATAAAAACTTTAACTGCATATTGCTAAAGTATCTCATCAAATCAGGAAATCATTACAAAAAAAAAAAACACCTTGTGCTTTGGGTGGAATCAACTTATCCCACTAAACCCATGCTGTCTTCCTCTCCCAAGCAAATTCCTTCAATTCTTAACTATTGTCCACCATTTCTCTATCTTACTTTCCATAATGAAGAGCTTCTGGCTGTTCAATTTTTGTAGCATATTTTGTTCAGTCTTTTTCTACATATCCTTAACTGCAATAACAGAATAATTTTTAATCCATACGTTTAAACACTGTTATCACGTCCCCATAAATTTGGCCACTGCTGAATCAGTTCAAATGATGGTATACAGTTACGGCTATTGACCTTGTTTTATCTTCATTTATTTTATATCTTGAAAAAAACAAACTGTTCTACAGCACCATGTCCTTTTTCTCGACTTATAAGGTACAAAATCTCATCTAAAAATATTGCTAAATCTTCGTGAGTACCATACCAGTTATACCCTTGTTTTGTGAGCCTCTTTTTTTTTTTTTTTTGCTAACAGCACCAAATATTAAGCAAATGAAGGGAAAGAAAAGACCGCTGACGATCTCCTCTGTTCAAACACAGTATGTCAGGGAGGAATCCTTCCATCTTAATTCTGGTCTCTAACCCTTTATATATCCTCCTTATGAACCCTATAATTCTATCAGTGAACACAAATACTATCACTACTCTACTCATAAAATCCAAGCCAACTCTACTGGATACGTTTCCTACATCAGGACCTGCCAAAAATAATAGTGTTTTCTTATATGCTGCTTTCCTCAGGATCATCACAGTTATAATAGCGGTGTTAAATGTTTGCCTGACACCGCAAAACCACACTTGTTTATCAAATTTGGGAACACATTTGCCACTCTCTTAGTGAGTAAAGATACAGACACTTTAGAATTATGATTTAAAATTGAAATGGGACTTTACAAAGATGGGTCTGAAGGGTCTTGACCCTCCTTGGGTAATACAGCCACCATAACCTTCTTCCTATGAAAATATTGTGAAACACACCCTTCCAGCCCTTTACCACTTTCTTCTCTTCTAACTTCCACAGGAGTACCATGTTTGTACAGAATTCAATGCTGATGGACTATATACCACCATTTTTATCTCATCCCTTCCTATCTTAGCTATTTGATGCCTTACTTTGATCTACTCTTGGAATAATTAAGTCTTCCATAAATATTTGCATTGTGCCTTTTCTTGGTTTTCAAATTTCTCTGCTTTTAACAAATGTTCACAAAATTTCAGAACTCTCTAATACCTCCCATAGATTTCTTATTCTTCTTGTCACAGGCTCCCTAAGTTTCTTGACAAGCCTTTATACTTTGTTAGCTAAGTTACTGTGCTAACAGTTTTTGTGGTAGTTATCAAAAACAGATGCTTAACAGCAACCTTTCTAATCCCATGTGTATTATCCAAATACCCCCCTATTTTGCTGTAGCACTCTGCAGTTGCTCCTCTTTTTGTTCCATGAGAATATTCATATTCTGCAATACTTTAACTTTTGTCATCCACACTGCTCATCTTTTTCAATGACAAGTAAAAGATCCTAGTCTAATGTATGACTATTAATTTTGATTACAATGATTAATGAGACACATAAAATTACTTGAAAAATCTGTATATTTCTAATATTTAGGTAAATAAAATTAATTTACTGAATCAAAAGATTTGCCTAGATCCAGGCAAATTATAGATGGCTCTTGTTTACTATTATTAATGTAATCAATTAAAGTAATTATTCTTTTAATGTTATCCCATTTAACTATTTAATATAAAATCAGTTTGATCTTTCTCTGTTAACTTAGCATATTTTAGTCTACTGGCAAGGACCGACATAAAAATGGTGTAATCAACATTTAATAATGACGTAGGGCTACAAAAGCAGAGAGTTGAATTTTTGTCCTGTTTTACTAAGAAGAAATTGTATGTTCCCATGACAGAGATATGTTAAATGTAGTTTTAGTTTCTGCGAATACTTTCTATAAAAGAGAAAATATTTTGAAGCAATAATTTATATAATCCAGGAATGATGCAGTCATTATCTGGAGCTTTATTTTCCCTCAACTTTTAATTTGCTCCTTTGTTTCTGTTAAATAAATAGACATTTATATGTTTTTGTATTTGCACAAAAAACTTTGTGTATATTCCTATATAAAAAAAAGTATACCTACTGAAAGCATGAAAGTTACAAAGTGCGAATGTTCAGATGAGTGAATATGCTGCAACTCTAAAACGTTATTGTGGGGGGTTGTGCCCCCATACACCCCCCACTAAATATATATTCCAACTCAGAGATCTCACTACAGTGAAGAAAGGGCAAATATTCCAGTCTTCACTGTACTGCGATGAAAGAAAAAAAAACTTTGATTTGCGGCATTTTCGCTCATCTGAGCGTTCGCACTTTGTAATTTTTATACTTTCAATACGTAACCCAAAAAAAAAAAAACATCTAAAACTGTCCAGAATTTCTTCCATGTCCATAAAGTTCTTATTACTACCAGGGACAGATGTGGTTGATGTGATTAGTTCTTGCTACCATTTTGGATACAAGAGATAATTTATACAACCGTTCAGGAGCTACACCGTTACAATGTAATATGACTTTCTGTAAACCAATGGTACCTTATGCTGAGGATCTTCTGAAACTCTACATTCATTTTTTTTTTTCATTTCTTATAACCACTTTCTCCATTTTATATTTTTACTTTATTCTGTCTGTACTTTCTTGGAGTTCAAATAAGTCTATCTCACTGCATTCCCTTCTTGTAATACCAAGTTGCAAATTTGCTACATAAATGTGCTTTTATCACATCTTATAGGATCACATTAGAATCTTCATTATTAAGGTATAAGAACTGTTGCATTTTTATTTTTGAAACTACTCTTTAAAATCTGTTAATTTTGTTATATAAGCTGGCACTCTATTGGAAGAAATCAATTTTCTTAGCTTTATCATTACTGTACAAATCATTCCATTGTAATCTTATAAAGGAGATGGTGCCACCTTTACTTTCTTTTTTAGTAACTAAATCATTTGAAACATATGAACTAATTCCTGAATGTATAATAAGTCTTATAAGAGTAATAAATGTAAAATAAAGAATTTGATTAAGAAAAATATTACAGCTATTAAGTCAGTAAAGTTTACTAAAGTCTTAGCAGATACTGAAATTCTGGGCTTGTTAATTGCACTAGCATTTTCTTTAAATATATAGTTAAAGTCTCCCAACATTATTATACCACCCTTGATATTCAAAGTTAATTTTTAAATATTTTATAGAGAATTTAACTCCACTTCAAGAATCCAGTGCATGTTTGCTAAGCCAAAAGTTTTTTTTTATATTCAATGACTATACACATCATCGCTGTATGAGTCAGAAACCTAGGCATTATGTAACAATTTCTCCATATGATTGCTGTTCCCCTTCTCTTTTTCTTAAGGCTAGAACGTATGCATATTTCTTTGTATTTAACTTACTAAAATCATCTTGCAAAAAAGAGTTTCATGTAAAAAAAACAGCCATATGTGTTTTATGAATTTTTAAATACTTCAACCACCTCTCATTGCCACTGTTGAGGCCATTTGTATTTAACGAAGCACAATTTAAAGAAGACATCTTATATCAGTCCCATACATACAGCCATTGGTTGCTATTTCATGATCTCTATAACAACTTAAAATCCTTACAATAATGGCTGTATAAAAACAAATGAATAACTATTTCCTAAAAGTTCATTTGACTTGATATAGACACAAAAACAAAGTTAATATTAAAAGATGGCTAAACCACAAAGAAATCAATTCCCTTCCACAGAACTTAAGGTTAATAATTTGAAAAGAAAACGCATTTAAAGTACCTTCTAATTCTCTTTCGACTCTCATATAGCCATTTATGCCAAGTGCTCTTATTATAAATCTGTACAGCACTACATATATAGATAAATGAGAAATGGAGAAAAGGAGGACCAAATAAATAAATAAATGAATAAAGTAAACACTAATAATCAACTGAGGCGGAAAAATAAAAGCAAATTACAACACGCACATAAAATACATCAAACACAAACACTCATAACTATCTGCGTTTTCGTCAAAATTACTTCATCAGATGCACGTTTCCCCAAAGTACAACCCCTTCCTTTTATAATCTCCTGTTCAAAATCTCATTAACATTTAAAAAATGTGTCAACTTAAACATTGTGTCAATACCAGGTTAAGCCCTTATTGTTTACTTAAAATTCTTTGTATTCTCTAGTTAACAAGAAATGTATACACATTTTAAATTAAAATAAATTAAATTAACACCACCATTCAAGTCTTGCAATTCACTAAAAATTCACATGACACACAATACAACATATACAATGGACCCCATTTTTTTAAATAAAAATATATTTCTGTGTTAATATTAAATGCAACATTATAACTAGGGCATAACCTCATTTCACTTAGTACTTAAGCATATATTTCTCTCTCTTACAATTTGGCTGCCCTTAACTTGACAACTGGGGCTAGGGATACCATGTCATTCAGTCCAGGGGACTTACTCTAACCTGGTTTCCCACAGTCCCCCTCTCATGTCCACTGAAATGGCTTCCAAGACAAAGAATAAGTATCCTGTTCTAGGGCAATGTAAGGTGTGTTTGTATAAAAATACATTCCTTGTATTTTTTGTCTGAATATCATATGCGTGTTCATAGACTCTCTTTTTTTAATTTTCTTTCAGCCTTGCCCATATAAAATGCTGGACACTGATTGTACCTGGCTAGGTAGATTACCTCACTGGTGTCACAGGTGTAATACTGATTTCCTGTGATATTTTTGTCCCTAGCTTCCAAGTAGATGGTGTCTTTGTTCATAATATATTTACATTGTGGACAAGACCTGCATTTATATGCTCCCTTCTTATTTCTATTAATGTTTTCAATTTTTTCTCCAATATTTCCTTGATGTTAAGACCCCTCTTGTAAATAATGTTAAAGAGGGTATCAAAACTGTTTAAGTAGGACAAACTGGCAAACCTTTGCCATTCTCTTACAATATTGTTAATTATTCTAGAATCACCATTGTATTATGTGACAAAGGCATATTCGTATCCTGTACCTTTATGTTGTTGTAAACCCAAACTCGTAACAGGGGCATTATCTCTGTTTGCCTCCAACATGAGGTCCTCTCCTAAGATGGGTACAAACCAATTATTCTTACCCTCGAGGACTTCCTTATGGATTTTTTCTATCAATTCTAATGGGTAACCTCTATCCAAGAACATCCCTTTCAGTATTTCGTATTCTCTTTTGTAGTCCAAATAAAAGGAAGTCATTCTACTGATGCGGACAAACTGCCCCTTAATTATACTAACTTTCTGATAAGGATGGGTGCTGGTAAAATATAACAGGGAATTGGAGTAGGTTTTCTTCCTATATATTTTAGACCTAACTGTATCTTGGTATTTATATAGTGTTACATCCAAATAGTGTAACATCTCATGGTCTATTTGTTAAGTAAAACGTAAAAAGGTAGTGGTGGTGGATATATATTCCATAAATTCTACTAGTCTATCCTCTGTGTCGACCCAAAAGATATCATCCATAAATCTCTTGTAAAGAATCCAGCAATCTTTATGTCTAGAGTTCAAAACATGTAAATGTTCCACATCATCAAAATGAGGTTAGCGTATAAGGGGGCCCAAGTTGCCCCCATAGCAACTCTACTGGTTTGCTTGTAAAATTCTCCTTCAAAATACACATCGTTTTGACCCAAGACCATGTGTATCAATTCCAGGTACACCCAAAGTTCATTTTGACTTAAACTGCTGAATTTTATCAAGGCCTCCTCAAACCAAGTAATGCCTTCGTCATGGGGAATGCACCCAAATAAATATATAGCATCTATTGTAATAAAACAAATCTCTGATTGGCCTAGAGAGGGTTTTACACACCTTAAAAAAATCCCATGAGTCCTTTAATATGGATTTTTCTTTAACTATATTTTTCAATTTAACGTCCAGGTATTTTGCAAGGGGGGCAGTTAGTGACCCTTCAGCAGAAACAATTGCTTCAATGGAGGATCCCCCTGGTCTATGTACTTTGGGTATGCCAAAGATGGATGGGACTAAAGGCTTGTTGTTTGGTAAAAAAGTGAGGGTTATTAAATCAATAAGCCCCTCCAAAAGTAAATCTTTCAAGGCTACATGTATCCTTTGATAGGCAATATTTATTTTGTTTTTAGAAACCCTAACATATTTATCATCATGTAAGTAAAACAAATGTCCAAACCCCAACAGTGCAAAGTCCACGAATAAAAAACTAAAAAAGCACTGTCAATGCCAGGAATTGCTTTATACAAACTTTTATTCCACAAAAAATTGATGCAGATTGAGCACTTTCATCCCCTCCTGGGGATTTCATCAGAATCTGCCATATTGTATTATAATCCCCTTTAAATACCCTACCCATTTCTGATGTCATTCTTTAATTAATAAAACAATTATCTTCTTAAAAGGATAGCTTTCACATACATAGCTTACACATACTAAACAGTACAATATCCTGCTACTATGTGTCTAAAATATAATTCAAAATGTTCATAAAAACACTACATACAATAAAATAGACTATTTGTTATCCAATAAAATGTTTAAAACAAAATAAAGTGGCTTTGTACAGGCTTTAAGTATACTGTTCTGCCTTTTTATTCAGCACTGGCTTAATGGATATAATTTCATTCAACCCTGGGGGTATGTTGGCTTATAACCTAACTTGCCATTTAGTCTCCCTTTCTTCGACATAATTTTTATAATTCCCTCCCCTTGGGTTTCTTAAAACTTTCTCTAGAATGCAAAACTTAAATTCCTTACAATTACCTGACAATTGAATATGCCTGAAGAGGGCATTATTAATATTATGTGTCTTAATTTGATAACCATGTCCGTACATCCTGTCCCTGAGTCTCCTTTCCGTTTTCCCTACGTAAAACCCTGGACAGGATGTACACATGGCTAAATATATAATGCCCCTTGTTTGGCAATTTCCTTTTTCTGGTCTAATAACTGTTTTTAAAACATTTCCTAATGTAATACACTTATCTTGGCAAACAAACATACATTGAGAGCATGTCCCACATCTGTTGGTCCCTGTTCTATCATGAATTTTAATATTTTCATTCTCAAAATTCTTTTTTAAATTCCATCCTACCTTATATACAAAATTTGGCGCGTCTCCCCCTATGTCCCATAACTTAGGGTTATTTTTAAGTATAATCCAATTCTTTTGTATAATTTTCCGAACTTCCTTTGCTTTCTGTCCATAGGGTATGACCATTGCCCTTTCAAACTTCTTATTACTATTAGATTTAACTTCTTTAGTTTGAAACTCATATATAGCACTATTATTACCCAATAGGGGCTTGTATTTCTTCCCCCATTCACTTTTTACATATTCAAGTGTGTCATATACTTTCTTCTCAGGATACCCTCTGTCCAAAAACATTTTAGCTACAACTTTCAACTCTTGTTCCAAGTCTTCATATCTAGATGTCATTCTCGCTACTCTAATAAGTTGCCCTTTCACTATACTATTTTTCTGTGCCACAGGATGATTACTAGAGTATTCTAAATATGAGTTACTAAAGGTAGGCTTTTGATATATTTTAGATGTAAACTTCAAATTGTTTATTTCTATATTAGTATCCAGAAAATTAATCATTGTTCTATTATACTTGTGTGTAAATTTAAGAAAAGTTGTAGTATCATTTATATAATCCACAAATCTTTTTATTTCTTTTTCAGGTCCTTCCCACACAATAAGTATATCATCCAAAAACCTCATGTATTTTTTAATATATTTTTTAAAAATACTCGTAAAAATATATTGCTGTTCCCAATGAAGAAGTACCATGTTAGCGAAAATGGGAGCACAGGAGGCTCCCATTGCTACCCCCTTGTGCTGTCTATAATACTCACCCTCAAATAGCATGAAATTATTCTCTAACACTATTTCCATAAAATCTAATATCAAGTTCTTTTTATCTTGAGGTAGTTTAGTATTCTTAATCATGGCTTCTTCAAAGAATTGTAAACCTTCAGTTTTAGGTATGGATGTATTTAAATTAATAACATCAATTGAAAGGAATAACATGTCCTTGGTACAAAGGGTGTTGTCCATACGACCTAAAAAGTCCCATTAATCTTTTAGTATATGTTCATGGTTATATAACATATTTTTCAACCATCCATCAACCAATACACCAAAAGGGTAGGTCTTAGACCCTCTCCCATCTACTATTGGTCTGAATGATAAATTCTCCAAACCCTTATGAATTTTAGGTATGCCAAATATCCCAGCCACTCTGGGATTAGATACTTTCAAATAGTTGTATGTCTCTATAGGTATTCTCTCATCAATTAAGTATTCTTCCAGGTAGTAATCAATTTTTTTATAACTAATATTTAACTCATTAAGGGAAGATCTATAATATGTTTGTATATCTGAGAGCATATCTAACATTCTCTGTGAATATTCTAAGGCATCAAAAAAGACCATCCCACCACCTTTGTCTGGTTTCATTACTCTTATACTCGCATCATCTTTCAAATTATTTAACAATTCTTTTTCCTTAAACATTAAATTACTATAATGTGATTTCCCTTCTTTCCATTTAAGTTCATATATTTCACCAGTAATTGCTTTTTCCAGACAACTTAAAGTGGGATCCAAAGGTGGATTGTATGTACTTTTCTTTTTAAATATATTACTAGTTGCTTTTTTATTTTCTGTTTCTACTGATAAATCTTTACATATATACCCTAAGTTAATTTTCCTTAAAAATAATTTTAATTCAATAATAGTTTCTGAATAGTCCATACTCTTTGCTGGTACAAATTTCAAACCTTTCATACATAACTGGAAATGTTCTTTATTTATACTAATCCCAGCAAAATTATATATATATGATACCCTTTGTATGTATGTACCACACCTTGTGTTGTTATTCTCTCAGTCATGTCTACCTGTTGTGTTTGCCCCCCTTCCTCCACACATATGGATTCGGGCTTCTTTCTTCCATCCTTCTTGTGTCCCATTCTTGATGGTATAAAAAAGATGTTCTATCCATATCCTTATATTCCATATTCTTTTGTTCTAACTTCTTCTTATTTTGAATATTTTTATTATTGTTATTAGAAAAAGTGTCAGTTTTATAAATATACACTCTATTATATTTATAATCCGCTAAATCCCTCTTCATTTTTTTACATTTAGTTTCAAAAAGCCTGTTACATTTAAAATCCACATTATCAATTTTTTTATAATAGGTAGCTTTATATTCAGAAAATAGTAAATCTGTCTTAATCTTTTTATCTAACTCTTCCATTTGTTTAATCAGCACACTCAGTTTACCATCATTACATTTAATAATTATCTGCATCATTTCAAACCCAAATCTATCAAACATTTCTCTAAACTCCTTTAGTAAATTTTCATCATAATCCAGTCCAAATGGAAATTGGAACAATCTAAGTCCCTTTGGGACTACTTTTTTACAATGCATTCAGCTAAGTTTCCATTCTCAATTTGTATTTTCTTAACTAAAAGCATTTTCGTTTCAAAACATTGCAAACATTCTTTTAAGGAACCAACAGGTCTTTCATTGCTTTTAAAAGTCTCTTTGTCACTAATAATGTCTTTATCATGTCCCACATCTATTGGTCCCTGTTCTATCATGAATTTTGATATTTTCATTCTCAAAATTCTTTTTTAAATTCCATCCTACCTTATATACAAAATTTGGCGTCTCTCCCCCTATGTCCCATAACTTAGGGTTATTTTTAAGTATAATCCAATTATTTTGTATAATTTTCTGAACTTCCTTTGCTTTCTGTCCACAGGGTATGACCATTGCCCTTTCAAACTTCTTATTACTATTAGATTTAACTTCTTTAGTTTGAAACTCATATATAGCACTATTATTACCGAATAGGGGCTTGTATTTCTTCCCCCATTCACTTTTTACATATTCAAGTGTGTCATATACTTTCTTCTCAGGATACCCTCTGTCCAAAAACATTTTAGCTAACTGAACAAGGTATTCAAGCGAACAGGAATGTTTTTAATGGTGCTCGTCCTAAGGAGAAGGGTTATACAAGAGAACTAAATGGCGCGAATGAAGGGAACAGTGACGCTAGAGCTTATGGACATGGAAATACAGCCAGGAGGTATAGTAACAATGTTTTAAACGAAACTGACGTTTTACGACATTCAAAAGATTTTGAATACCTTTTGGCAAAACAGTACACTTTTTCTGGTGTTGGTAAAGATATTATTAGTGACAAAGAGACTTTTAAATGCAATGAAAGACCTGTTGGTTCCTTAAAAGAATGTTTGCAATGTTTTGAAATGAAAATGCTTTTAGTTAAGAAAATACAAATTGAGAATGGATACTTAGCTGAATGCATTGTAAAAAAAAGTAGTCCCAAAGGGACTTAGATTGTTCAAATTTCCATTTGGACTGGATTACGATGAAAATTTACTAAAGGAGTTTAGAGAAATGTTTGATAGATTTGGGTTTGAAATGATGCAGAAAATTATTAAATGTAATGATGGTAAACTGAGTGTGCTGATTAAACAAATGGAAGAGTTAGATAAAAAGATTAAGACAGATTTACTATTTTCTGAATATAAAGCTACCTATCATAAAAAAATTGATAATGTGGATTTTAAATGCAACTGGCTTTTTGAAACTAAATGTAAAAAAATGAAGAGGGATTTAGCGGATTATAAATATAATAGAGTGTATATTTATAAAACTGACACTTTTTCTAATAACAATAATAAAAATATTCAAAATAAGAAGAAGTTAGAACAAAAGAATATGGAATATAAGGATATGGATAGAACATCTTTTTTATACCATCAAGAATGGGACACAAGAAGGATGGAAGAAAGAAGCCCGAATCCATATGTGTGGAGGAAGGGGGGCAAACACAACAGGTAGACATGACTGAGAGAATAACAACACAAGGTGTGGTACATACATACAAAGGGTATCATATATATAATTTTGCTGGGATTAGTATAAATAAAGAACATTTCCAGTTATGTATGAAAGGTTTGAAATTTGTACCAACAAAGAGTATGGACTATTCAGAAACTATTATTGAATTAAAATTATTTTTTAAGGAAAATTAACTTAGGGTATATATGTAAAGATTTATCAGTAGAAACAGAAAATAAAAAAGCAACTAGTAATATATTTAAAAAGAAAAGTACATACAATCCACCTTTGGATCCCACTTTAAGTTGTCTGGAAAAAGCAATTACTAGTGAAATATATGAACTTAAAGGGAAAGAAGGGAAATCACATTATAGTAATTTAACGTTTAAGGAAAAAGAATTGTTAAATAATTTGAAAGATGACGTGAGTATAAGAATAATGAAACCAGACAAAGGTGGTGGGATGGTCTTTTTTGACGCCTTAGAATATTCACAGAGAATGTTAGATATGCTCTCAGATATACAAACATATTATAGATCTTCCCTTAATGAGTTAAATATTAGTTATAAAAAAATTGATTACTACCTGGAAGAATACTTAATTGATGAGAGAATACCTATAGAGACATACAACTATTTGAAAGTATCTAATCCCAGAGTGGCTGGGATATTTGGCATACCTAAAATTCACAAGGGTTTGGAGAATTTATCATTCAGACCAATAGTAGATGGGAGAGGGTCTAAGACCTACCCTTTTGGTGTATTGGTTGATGGATGGTTGAAAAATATGTTACATAACCATGAACATATACTAAAAGATTCATGGGACTTTTTAGGTCGTATGGACAACACCCTTTGTACCAAGGACATGTTATTCCTTTCAATTGATGTTATTAATTTATATACATCCATACCTAAAACTGAAGGTTTACAATTCTTTGAAGAAGCCATGATTAAGAATACTAAACTACCTCAAGATAAAAAGAACTTGATATTAGATTTTATGGAAATAGTTTTAGAGAATAATTTCATACTATTTGAGGGTGAGTATTATAGACAGCACAAGGGGGTAGCAATGGGAGCCTCCTGTGCTCCCATTTTCGCTAACATGGTACTTCTTCATTGGGAAGAGCAATATATTTTTACGAGTATCTTTAAAAAACATATTAAAAAATACATGAGGTTTTTGGATGATATACTTATTGTGTGGGAAGGACCTGAAAAAGAAATAAAAAGATTTGTGGATTATATAAATGATACTACAACTTTTCTTAAATTTACACACAAGTATAATAGAACAATGATTAATTTTCTGGATACTAATATAGAAATAAACAATATGAAGTTTACATCTAAAATATATCGAAAGCCTACCTTTAGTAACTCTCATTTAGAATACTCTAGTAATCATCCTGTGGCACAGAAAAATAGTATAGTGAAAGGGCAACTTATTAGAGTAGCCAGAATGACATCTAGATATGAAGACTTGGCACAAGAGTTGAAAGTTGTAGCTAAAATGTTTTTGGACAGAGGGTATCCTGAGAAGAAAGTATATGACACACTTGAATATGTAAAAAGTGAATGGGGCAAGAAATACAAGCCCCTATTGGGTAATAATAGTGCTATATATGAGTTTCAAACTAAAGAAGTTAAATCTAATAGTAATAAGAAGTTTGAAAGGGCAATGGTCATACCCTATGGACAGAAAGCAAAGGAAGTTCGGAAAATTATACAAAAGAATTGGATTATACTTAAAAATAACCCTAAGTTATGGGACATAGGGGGAGAGACGCCAAATTTTGTATATAAGGTAGGATGGAATTTAAAATAGAATTTTGAGAATGAAAATATTAAAATTCATGATAGAACAGGGACCAATAGATGTGGGACATGCTCTCAATGTATGTTTGTTTGCCAAGATAAGTGTATTACATTAGGAAATGTTTTAAAAACAGTTATTAGACCAGAAAAAGGAAATTGCCAAACAAGAGGCATTATATATTTAGCCATGTGTACATCCTGTCCAGGGTTTTACGTAGGGAAAACGGAAAGGAGACTCAGGGACAGGATGTACGAACATGGTTATCAAATTCAGACACATAATATTAATAATGCCCTCTTCAGGCATATTCAATTGTCAGGTAATTGTAAGGAATTTAAGTTTTGCATTCTAGAGAAAGTTTTAAGAAACCCAAGGGGAGGGAATTATAAAAATTATGTCGAAGAAAGGGAGACTAAATGGCAAGTTAGGTTACAAGCCAACATACCCCCAGGGTTGAATGAAATTATATCCATTAAGCCAGTGCTGAATAAAAAGGCAGAACAGTATAATTAAAGCCTGTACAAAGCCACTTTATTTTGTTTTAAACATTTTATTGGATAACAAATAGTCTATTTTATTGTATGTAGTGTTTTTATGAACATTTTGAATTATATTTTAGACACATAGTAGCAGGATATTGTACTGTTTAGTATGTGTAAGATATGTATGTGAAAGCTATCCTTTTAAGAAGATAATTGTTTTATTAATTAAAGAATGACATCAGAAATGGGTAGGGTATTTAAAGGGGATTATAATGCAATATGGCAGATTCTGATGAAATCCCCAGGAGGGGATGAAAGCGCTCAATCTGTATCAATTTTTTGTGGAATAAAAGTTTGTATAAAGCAGTTCCTGGCATTGACAGTGCTTTTTTAGTTTTTTATTAGTTTTATATTTATCATCATCCAATAACTTCATCAGCTTTGCTCATAGTTAACTGTACTCATATGTACCACCCCTCCAACCTTATCAGGTTTCATAACCCTCAAAAACCTATTGTTCCTTAAACTTTCCAAAGTTTCTTTCCCTACACTTTACAAATTCATAACTATTTTTTTCCTAAGCTCCTTCTCCACGAGAGCTTCAAAGTTTTTTTAACTGTGGATGTTGGGGTGGATTGTATGTACTCTTCCCTTTTAAAGTATTACCAAGGTCCATTGATCTATTATTTCCTAAATATAATTCTAAATTCTTTTTCCTCAAGAACATTTTCAGATCTATAATTAATTCACTAATCTGAGATTTCTTCTTTGGTATATAAATGAATCCTTTGGAAAATAACAGTGTACTTCATTTACCACAGCATCACTGTAATGGAAAATATCGTAGCCCTTGTAGTTCCCACTGATTACCTACGTTAATAACAATATCCATCAAATTCCCCTTCAGGACCTACCTCCTCCCCCCTCCATTGGCTTTGATGGTAATGTGGGGGTTCTTTGTTCCTCAATCTCTCCAACCACCAAAGGGAGGGATATTCTAAAGGTTCTTGATAGTTAAAATGGGGTTCCAGGTCTGCATAAACATTACCCCATGTGTTGTATTCCCTCTCTCTCTCATAATTCCCCTTAACGTTAAAATCACTGTAAACCTCTCCTTGTTCTACCCTTCCATAATAATTTTATCTTTCCCAGGTCTGGGGTAACACTGATTTAATGAATATTCATTTCTATTCCTCTCTAATTTTTTGTTCTAAGTATTGTACTATAACATTTCTTTACAACATATTCTTTGACTTCTAAATATTTATTTCTGTATTCCTGAGTGGTAAAAAGTAAATCATTTGTTATCTTTTCATTAACAATTTCAATCTGTCCAACTAGCATCTCCGTTTCCCTTTCATTGTGCCTAATCAATGTCTGTACTACCTCTTTGGGGGAAAATACATCTGATGAAGTCATTTTGACAAAACGCTGATAGTTACGAGTGTTTATGTGTTTGATGTGTTTTATGTGCTCATGATTTGCTTTTATTTTTCCACCTCAGTTGAATAAATCTCTAACATCTTGCACATTGTGGTCTGGAAGAGGCTTTTCTTTTGATTTTCACTATATGTACAGGTTTACTATGAGTTACCTGAATAGTAGTCAGTAGAACTTCTGATGGTCGAAATTAGAAGTTATGTACTCACCATAACGTTCCATCTGAGTAGGTGTATTCATTTGTCTGCAACCTGTGGGTTATGGATCCGATATCGGATCCGAACCGGCATGGTTTTCCAGCTATGGATCCAAGCTCTCAGCTCCTCCCCTCACCCATAATGCCCTGCTCTACCCTCATGACCTCAGATCGAGTTTGCCAAAGCAACAATACCCTAAAAAGGGTAACAAGGAATATGCAAGAAACTGAAAGGCCAGGGGGATAGGAGGGCGGGATGGTTGCAGACAAATGAATACACCTACTCAGATGGAACGTTATGGTGAGTACATAACTTCTAAATCTGAAGTAGGATATTCATTTGTCTGCAACCTGTGGGACAGAGTCCCCAGCTACCTGAATCTTGGGCGCCATCATGGAAGGATATTCGAGCACCGAGAAGCCAAAGGATGCTCTACCCCTAGATGCAAGATCCAACTTATAGTGAGAAATAAATGTATGAGATGAAGCCCACGTGGCTGCTGCACAAATATCATCTAGAGGAATCCTAGCCTTGAAGGCTGCCGAGGTAGATACTGACCGGGTTGAATGGGCATGAACACCCCAAAAGGGCCTTCCTGGCTTGATAAGCCAATAAAATGCACTGTGAAATCCAGCGGGACAGAGAAACTTTAGAAATTGGCTTGCCCAAATTGAATTTTGCAAAGGAAATAAACAGCTGGTCGGATTGCCTATGACCAGCTGTCCTGTTGAGATAAAATCTAAGTTGCCTGTGAACATCTAGTGAGTGTAGCTTATATTCACCTTTGTTTTCATACTTAGGGAAGAAAACAGGGAGGTTAATGGATTGATTGATGTTTGCTTCAGAAGCGATTTTAGGAAGGTAGGGCGGGTTGGTCCTGAGGGAGACACGGTCGGATGAAATACCAAGTAAGGAGGTTTAGCTGATAAAGCTTGAAGTTCAGAAACTCTCTTGGCTGATGTAATGGCTACCAAAAGGCTGTCTTGTAGGACAAGAATTTGAGATCCACCGTAGCAGCTGGCTCGAAGGGGAGCGGTCAAGGCCTGTAGGACCAAAGAAAGGTCCCAAGGAGGAACTGCTTGTTTTATAGGGGCCTGAGAAGGAAAGTACCTTTAAGAAATGTTTTGCACAATTTGGCTGACATAAGAGGATTAGACTCTTGACCAATGTGATAGTGAGAAATTGCAGCCAGTTGAACTTTGACTGTGGAACTGCTGGCACCATCATTAAAGAGAGGTTAGAAATTCAAGCACTACAGGGAGAGGAACCGTGAAGGGATTTAGGCCTTGCCGCTCCGCCCACACAGAGAAAGCGTTTCCATTTGCTTCGTAAACCTTTCTAGTGGATGGTTTATGAGCCGCCACCAAAATAGCCTTTACCGGTGAAGAAATACCGGAGTCCTTATCAAGAGTGGAACTGGAGCAGCCAAGCGGTCAGCTTCAGGTTGTCCAGGTTCGGAGGAGGAATGCAGGATGGATGGGATATCAGATCCGAATGGGATCTAGAATCCAAGGAGGATTCACCGAGTGAGACCTTAGGAAGGGGAACCAGATCTGTCGAGGCCAGAATGGAGCAATGAGAATCATTCTGCAACCCACCCGAGAGGCTTTCTGAAGAACTTGCAGCATCAGAGGCAAGGGTGGATAGGCATACAGAAGACCGGGTGGCCAAGCATGCACCAGAGCGTCTCTTGGGGTACCTCCGGGAGGAGGTATTAGAGCGAAAAACTGTCGCACTTGGTGTTTGAGGGAGAAGCAAAAAGATCGCATGAAGGGGTTCCCCACCGTGCGAATATGCGTTCCGCTACTTGACAATTGAGAGACCACTCGTAAGGGGTCAGAATGGTGCGACTGAGCTTGTCCGCTAGGATGTTGGACCGACCCGGAATGTGCGTTGCTATGAGAAAGCGATTGGTGGAGATTGCCCATTCCCAAACTCTCATGGCCTCTCGACAAAGAGGGTAAGACCTTGTTTCCCCTTGTTTGTTGATGTACCAGACAACAGACATATTGTCCGATTGAATCGCAATTGTTCCCAAGGGAAGAAAGTCCTGAAGTGCTAGCAACGCTAAGAGCACTGCTCTCATCTCTAGAACATTGATATGCAGTAAGGTCTCTGAATCGCTTCCACGTGCCTTGGACTGTCCGCCCGCAAAGTGCCCCACCCGAGGCGGAGGCGTCCGTGGTCACCGTGGCGAGAGGGGAGAAGCACAAAATGGGCGACCCTCGTGGAGATCCGGGAGTGGAGCCACCACAAGAGGGACCGCTTGCAAGCCTTGCTGATCGCTATGGGATGATGCATGGGAGAGCAAGGTATGACCACTGTACTAAGAGCGTCCACTGTAGAATGCATATTGAGCCTGGCAAGAGGAAGAAGTGCTATAGCGAAGCCATGGACCCTAGAGCCCTCAGGACCAACTCCGCTGGAACAGAACTTGAATGGAGAATGGCCCGCACCTGGAGCTGCAGATTTAGAACTCTGTCCGCAGTGAGGAAGGCTCGTAAACTCCTTGTGTCTAATCTGGCCCCTATGAAATCTAAGAGCTGAGTGGGCCAGGTTGGACTTTGTATTTATTGTGATGCCCAGAAATGGAGCAAGATGGAGAAAGGAGTCTCGCCAAGAGAAGTAGATGCCTTGTTGGGGCGGTAAGGAGCCAGTCGTCCAGGTAGGGAAAGACCTGCACCCCTGAAGCCTCAGGTGGGCCGCTACCACTGCTAGTACTTTGGTAAACACCCTGGGGGCTGTGGTGAGACCAAAGGGAAGGACCCGAACTGGTAGTGACTGGCTCCCAGCCGAAGCGGAGAAACCTCCTGAGCGCCTGTCCATCAGGATGTGGTAGTACGCGTCCTTGAGATCTATCGAGCACATCCAGTGATTTTCTCCCAGAAGGGGAGAATAGATTGCAGAGTGACCATTCGAATTTTTCTTTGGGGACTGCCAGATTCAAGAGAGAGAGGTCTAGGATTGGTCTTAGTTCCCCGTCTTTTTGGCACTAAAAGAATCTGGAGTAGAACCCTGATCCGATCTGGTCTGGGGAACGGGCTGGATGGCTCTTTTCTTTAGCAGATGGCCAATTTCTGCCAAAGCGGCCTCCCGTTGACCGGGTGGACGTCTGGGAGGGACTTCAACTTTGGAAGGTGAAGGAAAGGAATGCGATATCCCTGGATATGATTAGGAGAACCCAGCGGTCCGATGTTATGGACTCCCATGCCGCTAGGTGCCCAACGTCCCCGACTGCCTCCAGAGTAGAGCAGTCGGGCAACCCTCAGGGTTGCTGCGCGGCCGTTCAGAGAAAGGTTCCCTGGACCCGAAGTTTCTGGGAGCCCCTCTGCCTCTAGGGCGGCGTCCTCCCTGTCCTCCTCTGCCACGGAAGGACTGGTTGTCCGGAGCAGGCTGGGACTGCTGCGACTTCCGGAACCACATCTTCTTCTGACCCTTTTGGTTCCTAGAATAGGGCCTCTGGGGTGCAGAGAAGCGGATTCCGACGGCAGACAGCGTCTTCCCGTCCTTCTCGCTCTGGGTCAACGTCTCACGAACGGTCTTGCCAAACAGAGCAGAACCATCAAAGGGGGCGTTAAGCGCCTTGAAGGGCTCAGAAAATCGCAGTGACGGAGCCAGGCCTGACGTCTAGTGACCAGTCCTATCCCCGCAGCTCTAGCGGTGCCCTCCGTTGCATGGGAGAGTAGCCGCATAGAAGTGTTTGTGACTGACCTAAGAGTGGCCATTTTGGTGGAGTGCAGAACTCTGTCCTCCTCGAAATGGACTCAGGGATGCAGCGTATTCCTTAATAAGATCTCGCTGCATCCGAATAACATGTGCCAAATAGTTCAGCGCCCTTACCGAGAAGGTCGCCGAACTGAACATCCGCTTCCCCAAGCGGTCCATCACTCGAGACTCCTTCCTCGGTGGGTGGACTGAGGGACTCTCCTGAGCCAGTTCCTCTTTGTGGCCGCCGTCAACATGGCATCTACAGGAGGCCCCTTACTCCAATGGGTCCTGTCGGAGGGCGGACTAAGGATCCTATCCGGTCTTTTGGGAATTGGCTCCACGGTGTCCGGTTCCTTCCACGCCCTGGTGGTAATAAGGTCCACCAGGGGTCGGCAGGGGACACCCAAGAGGTAGACGGGCCCGTTTGAATGCCTCCAAGAACACGGACTCGTCCGAGGAAGACTTGGGGGCAGACCACCCCCCCCTAATACGGAGCATTTCCATGATGTCTCCAAAGGAGACATCCTCGGGGGGTGACCGTGGGGAGCCTTCCGCTTCCTCCAAGTCCGTGTCTTCAGTGAGAGACTCGGGGAGTCAATGTGCCTCCTTTTGCGTATGCTTGCGAGGGGCCTCCTCTGGGGGGCTGTCAGAGGAGTCCTCGCAAGCAGTAATTTGCTCCATGGGAGCAACTTGGGGCACAGAAACGGGCTGTCCCAGGGGCCGGATGGTGGAAGCCTGGCCCAGTGCAGAGGGAGCGCGGGACGGAGCCGAAGCAAGTGCCGGGGGTCCGGAGACCCTCAACAGAGCCCTCTCCACTACATCAAAAGCCGAAGGGGAGCCGACCTCGACCAAAGGATCCGACAATCGGCTCCCCCTCGGATCCGAAGAGTGGATCGGAGCCGGCGCCGAAGCACTCGGATCCGAAGGGACAGTGCGCTCCGACACAGACGGCGCCGAAGGAGCACTGATCCCCCCGGATCCGAAGCTCGGATCCAGGCTCCGAGAGATCGGGTCCGACGCACTCGAGGGCAGGGTCGGATCCGAAGTACCAAGTACTATCGGCTCCGACCTTCCCCCGGCTCCGAAGCTGCTCGGCTCCAGTTGCTCCGAACCCGGATAGCGGGTCGGAGAAGGAGCAATAGGCTTAAAAGGGTGTTGAGCTCCCCGAGGGGAGGCAAGAGCACTCCCATCTGCATCTGGGCCTGGATGAACCTTCTCATCATCCGGTCCAGATCAGCATCAGAAAGGCTATGGGTAGATCTCGAAGAGGCTACCGAGGTAGGCCTGGAGTGCCTCCTCGATAGCCTCGACGGAGATCGGGTCTCCTCCTCCTCAGGACCCGGTGAGAAGCACACAGGGGACCGGAGCCGAAGGAGGAGACCGAACCAACGGAGCCAGGGAGAAGCCGCTTGGCTGGCGGGCCGAAACAGAGGTCTCGGCCCGCCGCTTGTGGTGCTTCTCCTTCCGGTCCTTTTTAGCTGCGTCCCTCTCCTCTCCAGAAGCGGGAGTTTGAGTCCCAGGAGCAGCAGCCGGTGCCACAGGGGAACAACTGCAGAAACAGTAGTCCCGAAGGAGCGGAGGCCGGAGCCGAGTCCGGCGGTAAAAGACCCGCCAAGACCAGCTTGGACCTCCGCTCCTCAGTGCCCTGGGGGTGAGCCCTGCACAAATGGAACAGCCAGATGTGAGGTGTTCAACCCCAAGACACTTAACACACCGAGTGTGGCCATCAGCCGGTGAGAGCTTATGGCCACACTCGAGATTCGAAAATATAGATTTAGGCTGTTCAGCCATAATCTATAAAACCTAAAGTTACAGAAGTAACTTAAACAACAAAAAAGCACACAGGCCTACACACACACTCTACGTACAGCGAGGGGAGGGAATAAAAATTATTACTGTAACTTAAAATAAACTCAAAACAGTCTATATTAAAGGGAACCTACTACTTTCACACAAATTTAGTTAAAGAAACAAAAAATTTTCTGTTTTTAGACAAGAAAATAGTTCACTTAGCTGAGAGCTATGTATCCACATCCAGTTACCAGCGCGGCAAACAAGATCTGAGGTCATGAGGGTAGAGCAGGGCATTATGGGTGAGGGGAGGAGCTGAGAGCTTGGATCCATAGCTGGAAAACCATGCCGGTTCGGATCCGATATCGGATCCATAACCCACAGGTTGCAGACAAATGAATATCCTACTTCAGATTCATGGTTTCCATGGAGCATTTAATCAAACCAACATATGTCGAGCACGTATGATCGAGTTGCACTGTGCACTCTACCTTCTGACAAGCGACGTACTGACAATGTGAAAGGAGGTCATGCTTCAGGAAGGAACAGGGAATTAGCCCATTTCCTCACTGTAGTGCGATCTCTGAGTTGGGTCTATTTAATGTGCAGGGGGTGTAGGGGGTGCACTCCCTCTGCAAAATAGCAGAATTAACATACCGTTGACTGTAGAGTTCAACAGTATGATAATGTGCATAGCAGGAGGTGAGTGACGTCACCTCCTATGTCAAACACATCAAACCATGGTTGTCGATGTATTCATTTTCGCCTTGGTTTACTATTCGAAATTTCGTATTCAGCATTTCGGGTCGACATTTTACTTGGTCAACCGAAGCTGATTCAGAATTTCAATGCTAAACCTATATATATACATATATATATATATATATATATATATATATATATGTGGATTCACTTTATAATCTCAAAAGACTGACATAACGAATTTCAGTATCTCTAGACTATAAAGCCAAAATTGCTAAATAGCGAATCCCCATAACCGCGAATCCAGAAATGTTGAATTCGCAGTTGTGGTAATGCGCTACATGAAGTGGGATGTACTGTGTGCCTGATTTGCAGTGTGGTGTGTGGATATGGTTGGATTGGAGATTAAGGTAAGTGAATTTTTTTTAAGGGTTTTGGGTAGGGATGTGAGTGTATGAGAGTATGTTCAGAAGTTTTAGGTGTGGATTAGGGTAGGTAGGTAAGAGTATAAGTAAGTGTTGAAAGTGGTGATGGTTGAAAATTTGTCATGTGTGCGATTGGACTATAGACTGTGTAGTGGTGAGTTTACCATCTTTCTGTTTGGTGCGACCTCAGAGTTAGTATATACAAGTAGCAAGGGTATAGTGGGGGCTTGCCCCCCCTTGCTTATATGTAGGGTAGGTTTGCGTATTTGTATTGTGTTTGTGTGCGTTTTTTTCTTTGTTGCAATGTGGGGAGGATGGTGTATGTGTCGTATGGCATATGGTGT